>NC_041384.1:677792412-677854776 GCF_002162155.2 Triticum dicoccoides | reverse complement strand
TCCTACTCCTCCTTCCCTTCCTCTCCTACTCCAACTAGGGAAGGGAGGAATCCTACTCCCGGTGGGAGTAGGACTCCTCCAGGGCGCGCCATAGGGGCTGGCCCTCTCCCCCTCCTCCACTCATTTATATACGGGGGTGGGGGGCACCCCATAGACACAACAATTGATCTCTTGATCTCTTAGCCGTGTGCGGTGCCCCTCTCCACCATAATCCACCTCGGTCATATCGTAGCGGTGCTTAGGCGAAGCCCTGCGTCGGTAGAACATCATCATCATCACCATCCTGTCATGCTGACGAAACTCTCCCTCAGCACTCGGCTGGATCGGAGTTCGAGGGACGTCATCGAGTTGAACGTGTGCAGAACTCGGAGGTGCCATGCGTTCGGTACTTGATCAGTCGGATCGTGAAGACGTACGACTACATCAACCGTGTTGTGCTAACGCTTCCGCTTTCGGTCTACGAGGGTACGTGGACACACACTCCCCTCTTGTTGCTATGCATCACCATGATCTTGCGTGTGCGTAGGAATTTTTTTGAAATTACTACGTTCCCCAACAGTGGCATCCAAGCCTAGGTTTTATGCGTTGATGTAATATGCACGAGTAGAACACAAGTGAGTTGTGGGCGATATAAGTCATACTGCTTACCAGCATGTCACACTTTGGTTCGGCATTATTGTTGGATGAAGCGGCCCGGACCGACATTACGCGTACGCTTACGCGAGACTGGTTTTACCGCCGTGCTATGCACAGAGGTGACTAGCGGGTGTCAGGTTCTCCAACTTTAGTTGAATCGAGTGTGGCTACGCCCGGTCCTTGAGAAGGTTAAAACATCACTAACTTGACAAACTATCTTTATGGTTTTGATGTGTAGGTAAGAACGGTTCTTGCTCAGCCCGTAGCAGCCACGTAAAACTTGCAACAACAAAGTAGAGGACGTCTAACTTGTTTTTGCAGGGCATGTTGTGATGTGATATGGTCAAGACGTGATGAGATATAAGTTGTTGTATAAGATGATCATGTTTTGTTGAAGTTATTGTTGGAAATATGCCCTAGACGCAATAATAAATTGGTTATTATTATATTTCCTTGTTCATGATAATCGTTTATTATCCATGCTAGAATTTTATTGATAGGAAACTCAGATACATGTGTGTATACATAGACAACACCATGTCCCTAGTAAGCCTCTAGTTGACTAGCTCATTGATTAATAGATGGTTGCAGTTTCCTGACCATGGACATTGGATGTCGTTGATAATAGGATCACATCATTAGGAGAATGATGTGATGGACAAGACCCAATCCTAAGCCTAGCACAAAGATCGTGTAGTTCGTATGCTAAAGCTTTTCTAAATGTCAAGTATCATTTCCTTAGACCATGAGATTGTGCAACTCCCAGATACCGTAGGAATACTTTGGGTGTGCCAAACATCACAACGTAACTGGGTGGCTATAAAGGTGCACTACGGGTATCTCCGAAAGTGTTTGTTGGGTTGGCACGAATCGAGACTGGGATTTGTCACTCCGTGTGACGGAGAGGTATCTCTGGGCCCACTCGGTAGGACATCATCATAATGTGCACAATGTGATCAAGGAGTTGATCACGGGATGATGTGTTACGGAACGAGTAAAGAGACTTGCCGGTAACGAGATTGAACAAGGTATCGGGATACCGACGATCGAATCTCGGGCAAGTACAATACCGCTAGACAAAGGGAATTGTATACGGGATTGATCGAATCCTCGACATCGTGGTTCATCCGATGAGATCATCATGGAACATGTGGGAGCCAACATGGGTATCCAGATCCCGCTGTTGGTTATTGCCTGGAGAATTGTCTCGGTCATGTCTGCATGGTTCCCGAACCCGTAGGGTGTACACACTTAAGGTTCGATGATGCTAGGGTTATAAAGGAAGTTTGTATGTGGTTACCGAATGTTGTTCGGAGTCCCGGATGAGATCCCGGACGTCACGAGGAGTTCCGGAATGGTCCGGAGGTAAAGATTTATATATGGGAAGTCCTGTTTTGGTCACCGAAAAAGTTTCGGGTTTTATTGGTAACGTACTGGGACCACCAGGAGGGTCCCGGGGGTCCACCAAGTGGGGCCACCAGCCCCGGAGGGCTGCATGGGCCAAGTGTGGGAGGGTACCAGCCCCAGGTGGGCTGGTGCGCCCCCCCACAAGGGCCCAAGGCGCCTAAGGGGAGGAGGGGGGGCAAACCCTAAGGGAAGATGGGCCTTAGGGCCCATGCCTGGTGCGCCTCCCTCTCCCCCTCCCCTGGCCGCCCGGCTGGCCGCCGCCCCTAGGGTGGAACCCTAGGTGGGGGCGCAGCCCCCTCCCTCTCCCCTATATATAGTTGAGGTCTTTGGGGATGCCAACACATGAGTTTCTGACCTCTTCTTGGCACAGCCCTACCCCTCTCCCTCCCCGTCTCTTGCGATGCTTGGCGAAGCCCTGCTGGAGTACCACTCTCCTCCACCACCACCACTCCATTGTGCTGCTGCTGGATGGATTCTTCCTAAACTTCTCCCTCTCTCCTTGCTGGATCAAGGCATGGGAGACGTCACCGGGCTGTACGTGTGTTGAACGTGGAGGTGCCGTCCGTTCGACACTAGGATCTCCGGTGATTTGGATCACGACGAGTACGACTCCTTCAACCCCGTTCTCTTGAACGCTTCCGCTTAGCGATCTACAAGGGTATGTAGATGCACTCTCCTTCCCCTCGTTGCTGGTTTCTCCATAGATAGATCTTGGTGACACGTAGGAAAATTTTGAATTTCTGCTACGTTCCCCAACAGTGGCATCATGAGCTAGGTCTATGCGTAGTTACTATGCACGAGTAGAACACAAAGTAGTTGTGGGCGTCGATATTGTCAATTATCTTGCCGTTACTAGTCTTATCTTGATTCGGCGGTATTGTGGGATGAAGCGGCCCGGACCGACCTTACACGTACTCTTACGTGAGACAGGTTCCACCGACTGACATGCACTAGTTGCATAAGGTGGCTAGCGGGTGCTAGTCTCTCCCACTTTAGTCGGAACGGATTCGATGAAAAGGGTCCTTATGAAGGGTAAATAGCAATTGGCATATCACGTTGTGGTTTTGCGTAGGTAAGAAACATTCTTGCTAGAAACCCATAGCAGCCACGTAAAACATGCAAACAATAATTAGAGGGCGTCTAACTTGTTTTTGCAGGGTTTGCCATGTGATGTGATATGGCCAAAAAGGATGTGATGAATGATATATGTGATGTATGAGATTGATCATGTTCTTGTAATAGGAATCACGACTTGCATGTCGATGAGTATGACAACCGGCAGGAGCCATAGGAGTTGTCTTTATTTTTTGTATGACCTGCGTGTCATTGAGAAACGCCATGTAAATTACTTTACTTTATTGCTAAACGTGTTAGCATAGTAGTAGAAGTAATAGTTGGCGAGCAACTTCATGGAGACACGATGATGGAGATCAAGATGATGAAGATCATGGTGTCATGCCGGTGACAAGATGATCATGGAGCCCCAAGATGGAGATCAAAGGAGCTATATGATATTGGCCATATCATGTCACTATTATTTGATTGCATGTGATGTTTATCATGTTTTTGCATCTTGTTTACTTAGAACGACGGTAGTAAATAAGATGATCCCTCATAATAATCAAGAAAGTGTTCCCCCTAACTGTGCACCGTTGCGACAGTTCGTTGTTTCGAAGCACCACGTGATGATCGGGTGTGATAGATTCCAACATTCACATACAACGGGTGTAAGACAGATTTACACATGCAAACACTTAGGTTGACTTGAAGAGCCTAGCATGTACAGACATGGCCTCGGAACACAGAAGACCGAAAGGTCGAACATGAGTCGTATAGAAGATACGATCAACATGAAGATGTTCACCGATGTTGACTAGTCCGTCTCACGTGATGATCGGACACGGCCTAGTTGACTCGGATCATGTAATCACTTAGATGACTAGAGGGATGCATATCTGAGTGGGAGTTCATAAGATGAACTTAATTGTCCTGAACATAGTTAAAAGGTCTTCGCAAATTATGTCGTAGTTCGCGCTTCAGTTCTACTGTTTAGATATGTTCCTATAGAAAATTTAGTTGAAAGTTGATAGTAGCAATTATGCGGACTTGGTCCGTAAACTGAGGATTGTCCTCATTGCTTCATAGAAGGCTTATGTCCTCAATGCACCGCTCAGTGTGCTGAACCTCGAACGTCGTCTGTGGATGTTGCAAACATCTGACATACACATTTTGATAACTACGTGATAGTTCAGTTAAACGGTTTAGAGTTGAGGCACCGAAGACGTTTTGAAACGTCGCAAAACATATGAGATGTTTCGAGGGCTAAAATTGGGATTTCAGGCTCGTGCCCACGTCAAGAGGTATAAGACCTCCGACGATTTTCTTAGCCTGCAAACTAAGGGAGAAAAGCTCAATTGTTGAGCTTGTGCTCAAATTGTCTGAGTACAACAATCATTTGAATCGAGTGGGAGTTGATCTTCCAGATGAGATAGTGATGTTTCTCCGAAGTCATTACCACCAAGCTGCTAGAGCTTTGTGATGAACTATAATATATCAGGGACATATATGATGATCCTTGAGATATTCGCGATGTTTGACACCACAAAAGTAGAAATCAAGAAGGAGCATCAATTGTTGATGGTTGGTGAAACCACTAGTTTCAAGAAGGGCAAGGGCAAGAAGGGATACTTCATGAAACGGCAAATTAGCTGCTTCTCTAGTGAAGAAACCCAAGGTTGAACCCAAACCCAAGACTAAGCGCTTCTGTAATAAGGGGAACAGCCACTGGAGCAGAATTACCCTAGATACTTGGTAGATGAGAAGGCTGGCAAGGTCGATAGAAGTATATTGGATGTACATTGTGTTAATGTGTACTTTACTAGTACTCCTAGTAGCACCATGGTATTAGATACCGGTTCGGTTGCTAAATGTTAGTAAACTCGAAATAAAAGGCTGCGGAGTAAACGGAGACTAGCTAAAGGTGAGCTGGCAATATGTGTTGGAAGTTTTTCCAAGCTTGATGTGATCAAGCATCGCACGCTCCCTCTACCATCGAGATTGGTGTTTGCGTTGAGCATAGACATGATTGGTTTATGTCTATCGCAATATGGTTATTCATTTAAGGAGAATAATGGTTACTCTGTTTATTTGAATTATACCTTCAATGGTCTTGCACCTAAAATGAATGGTTTGTTGAATCTCGATCGTAGGGATACACATGTTCATGCCAAAAGATATAAGATAGTAATGATAGTACCACATACTTGTGGCACTGCCACGTAAGTCATATCGGTATAAAACGCATGAAGAAGCTCCATGTTGATGGATCTTTGGGCTCACTCGTTTTGAAGAGTTTGAGACATGCGAACCATGTCTATTGGTGTATATGCATGAAGAAACTCCATGCAAATGGACCGTTTGGACTCACTTGGTTTTGAATCACTTGAGACATGCAAATCATACCACATGGGCAAGATGACTGAAAGCCTCGTTTTCAGTAAAATGGAACTAGAAAGCAACTTGCTGGAAGTAATACATTTTGATGTGTGCAGTCCAAAGAGTGCTGAGGCGTGCAGTGGATATCGTTATGTTCTTACTTCACAGATGATTTGAGTAGATGTTGAGTATATTTACTTGATGAATCACGAGTCTGAATTATTGAAAGGTTCAAGTAATTTCAGGGTGAAGTTGAAAGATCGTCGTGACAAGAGGACAAAAGATCTATGATATGATCATAGAGATGAATATCTGAATTACGAGTTTGGCACAGAATTAAGAAATTGTGGAAATTGTTTCACAACTAATACAACCTGGAACACCATAGTGTGATGGTGTGTCCGAACATCATAACTGCACCCTATTGGATATGATGCATACCATGATGTCTCTTATCAAATTACCACGATAGTTTATGGGTTAGGCATTAGAGACAACCACATTCACTTTAAATAGGGCACCATGTAATTCCGATGAGATGACACCGTATGAACTATGGTTTAGAGAAACCTAAGCTGTCATTTCTTAAAAGTTTGGGGCTGCGATGCTTATGTGAAAAAGTTTCAGGCTGATAAGCTTGAACCCAAAGCGGATAAATGCATCTTCATAGGACACCCAAAACAGTTGGGTATACCTCCTGTCTAAGATCCGAAAGCAATAAGGGATTGTTTCTAGAATCGGGTCCTTTCTCGAGGAAAAGTTTCTCTCAAAAGAATTGAGTGGGAGGATGGTGGAGACTTGATGAGGTTATTGAACCGTCTCTTCAACTAGTGTGTGGCAGGGCACAGGAAGTTGTTCCTGTGGCACCTACACCAATTGAAGTGGAAGCTTATGATAGTGATCATGAAACTTCAGATCAAGTCACTAACAAACCTCGTGGGATGACAAGGATGCGTACTACTTCAGAGTGGTACATAATCCTGTCTTGGAAGTCATGTTGCTAGACAACAATGAACCTACGAGCTATGGAGAAGCGATGGTGGGCCCGGATTCCGATAAATGGCTCGAGGCCATAAAATCCGAGAGAGGATCCATGTATGAAAACAAAGTGTAGACTTTGGCAGAACGGCTCGATGGTCGTAAGGCTGTTGAGTACAAATGGATTTTAAAAGGAAGACGGACAATGATGGTAAGTATCACCATTAAGAAAGCTCGACTTGTCGTTAAGATTTTTTCCGACAAGTTCAAGGAGTTGACTATGATGAGACTTTCTCACTCGTAGCGATGCTAAGAGTTTGTTGGAATTATATTAGCGATTACTGCATTATTTATGAAATCTTGCAGATAGGATGTCAAAACATTGTTTCCTCAATGATTTTCTTGAGGAAAGGTTGTATGTGATACAAATGGAAGGTTTTGTCAATCCTGAAAGATGCTAATAAGTATGCAAAGCTCCAGCAATCCTTCTAAGGACTGGAGTAAGCATCTCGGAGTTGGAATGTATGCTTTGATGAGATGATCAAAGATTTTGGGTGTATACAAAGTTTATGAGAAACTTGTATTTCCAAAGAAGTGAGTGGGAGCACTATAGAATTTCTGATGAATATATGTTGTTGACATATTGTTGATCAGAAATGACGTAGGATTTCTGGAAAGCATATAGGGTTATTTGAAAGTGTTTTTCAATGGAAAGCATGGATTAAGCTACTTGAACATTGAGCATCAAGATCTATAAGGATAGATCAAAACGCTTAATGGTACTTTCAAATGAGCACATACCTTGACATGATCTTGAAGGTGTTCAAGATGGATCAGTCAAAGAAGGAGTTCTTGCCTGAGTTGTAAGGTATGAAGTTAAGACTTAAAGCTCGACCGCGGCAGAAGAAAGAGGAAGGACGAAGGTCGTCCCCTATGCTTTTGTCATAGGCTCTATACGGTATGCCATGCTGAGTACCGCACCTGATGTGTGCCTTGCCACATATCTGGCAAGAGGGTACAAAGGTAATCTAGGAGTAGATCACCAGATAGCGGTCTAAATTATCCTTAGAGGAATAAGGATATGTTTCTCGGTTATGGAGGTGATAAAGAGTTCGACGTAAAGAGTTACGCCGATGCAAGCTTAACACCTATCCGGATAGCTCTGAGTAGAGATACCGGATACGTATAATGGAATAGCTCCAAGTAGAACAGTTATTTGAAATGGCTCAAAATGTAGCGTAGTAGTTGCATCTACAAGATGACATAGAAATTTGCGAAGTACATATGGATCTGAATGTTGCAGACCCGTTGACTGAAACCTCTCTCACAAGCATAACATGATCAAACCCAGAACTCTTTGGGGTTAGTCACATGGGGATGTGACCTTGAGTGTTAATCACATATCGATGTGAACTGGATTATTGACTCTAGTGCAAGTGGGAGACTGTTGGAAATATGCCCTAGAGGCAATAATAAATTGGTTATTATTATATTTCCTTGTTCATGATAATCGTTTATTATCCATGCTAGAATTGTATTGATAGGAAACTCAGATACATGTGTGGATACATAGACAACACCATGTCCCTAGTAAGCCTCTAGTTGACTAGCTCGTTGATCAATAGATGGTTGCGGTTTCCTGACCATGGACATTGGATGTCGTTGATAACGGGATCACATCATTAGGAGAATGATGTGATGGACAAGACCCAATCCTAAGCCTAGCACAAAGATCGTGTAGTTCGTATGCTAAAGCTTTTCTAAATGTCAAGTATCATTTCCTTAGACCATGAGATTGTGCAACTCCCAGATACCGTAGGAATACTTTGGGTGTGCCAAACCTCA
This sequence comes from Triticum dicoccoides, assembly GCF_002162155.2. Lineage (NCBI taxonomy): Eukaryota > Viridiplantae > Streptophyta > Magnoliopsida > Poales > Poaceae > Triticum > Triticum dicoccoides. The sequence continues at coordinate 677,846,475 of NC_041384.1, read as the reverse complement.
CAACATAACTCGGTGGCTATAAATGTGCACTACGGGTATCTCCGAAAGTGTCTGTTGGGTTGGCACGAATCGAGACTGGGATTTGTCACTCCGTGTGACAGAGAGGTATCTCTGGGCCCACTCGGTAGGACATCATCATAATGTGCACAATGTGATCAAGGAGTTGATCATGGGATGATGTGTTATGGAACGAGTAAAGAGACTTGCCGGTAACGAGATTGAACAAGGTATCAGGATACCGACGATCGAATCTCGGGCAAGTACAATACCGCTAGACAAAGGGAATTGTATATGGGATTGATCGAATCCTCGACATCGTGGTTCATCCGATGAGATCATCATGGAACATGTGGGAGCCAACATGGGTATCTAGATCCCGCTGTTGGTTATTGACCGGAGAATTGTCTCGGTCATGTCTGCATGGTTCCCGAACCCGTAGGGTCTACACACTTAAGGTTCGATGACGCTAGGGTTATAAAGGAAGTTTGTATGTGCTTACCGAATGTTGTTCGGAGTCCCGGATGAGATCCCGGACACCACGAGGAGTTCCGGAATGGTCCGGAGGTAAAGATTTATATATGGGAAGTCCTATTTTGGTCACCGGAAAAGTTTCGGGTTTTATCGGTAATGTACCGGGACCACCAGGAGGGTCCCGGGGGTCCACCAAGTGGGGCCACCAGCCTCGGAGGGCTGCATGGGCCAAGTGTGGGAGGGGACCAGCCCCAGGTGGGCTGGTGCGCCCCCACAAGGGCCCAAGGCGCCTAAGGGGAGGAGGGGGGCAAACCCTAAGGGCAGATGGGCCTTAGGGCCCATGCCTGGTGCGCCTTCCTCTCCCCCTCCCCTGGCCGCCCCACCAGATGGGATCTGGGATGGCCGCCTCCCCTAGGGTGGAACCCTAGGTGGGGGCGCAGCCCCCTCCCTCTCCCCTATATATAGTTGAGGTCTTTGGGGCTGCCAACACATGAGTTTCTGACCTCTTCTTGGCGCAGCCCTACCCCTCTCCCTCCCCGTCTCTTGCGATGCTTGGCGAAGCCCTGCTGGAGTACCACGCTCCTCCAGCACCACCACGCCATTGTGCTGCTGCTGGATGGAGTCTTCCTCTCCTTCTCCCTCTCTCCTTGCTGGATCAAGGCATGGGAGACGTCACCGGGCTGTATGTGTGTTGAACGCGGAGGTGCCGTCCATTCGGCACTAGGATCTCCGGTGATTTGGATCACGACGAGTACGACTCCTTCAACCCCGTTCTCTTGAACGCTTCCGCTTAGCGATCTACAAGGGTATGTAGATGCACTCTCCTTCCCCTCGTTGCTGGTTTCTCCATAGATAGATCTTGGTGACACGTAGGAAAATTTTGAATTTCTGCTACGTTCCCCAACAGTTATCGACAACTGGAAGAAGCCTTATGGTTGTCTCTTTATTGCATAAGATGCAAGCGCCAAATAATTGCTTTACTTTATCGCTATGCGATAGCAATAGTTGCAAGAGCAGTAGTTGGCGAGACGACCATGTGACGACACATCGATATAGATCAAGATGATGGTGATCATGGTGTCATGCCGGTGACGATGGAAATCATGAGGATACTTTGGAGATGGAGATCAAAGGCACAAGATGATGATGGCCATATCATGTCACATATTTTGATTGCATGTGATGTTTATCTTTTATACATCTTATTTTTCTTAGTTCGACGGTAGCTTTATAAGATGATCTCTCACTAATTATCAAGGTACAAGTGTTCTCCCTGAGTATGCACCGTTGTGAAAGTTCTTCGTGCTGAGACACCATGTGATGATCGGGTGTGATAGGCTCTACGTTCAAATACAACGGGTGCAAAACAGTTGCACACGCGGAATACTCAGGTTAAACTTGACGGGCCTAGCATATAACAGATATGGCCTCGGAACACGGAGACTGAAAGGTCGAGCGTGAATCATATAGTAGATATGATCAACATAGTGATGTTCACCATTGAAACTACTCCATCTCACGTGATGATCGGACATGGTTTAGTTGATATGGATCACGTGATCACTTAGAAGATTAGAGGGATGTCTGTCTAAGTGGGAGTTCTTAAGTAATATGATTAATTGAACTTTAATTTATCATGAACTTAGTCCTGGTAGTATTAGCATATCTATGTTGTAGATCAATAGCTCGCGATGTTGCTCCCAGTTTATTGTGTTCCTAGAGAAAAATTATGTTGAAAAATGTTAGTAGAAATGATGCGGATTGGATCCTTAATCTAAGGATTATCCTCATTACTGCACAGAAGAATTATGTCTTTGATGCACCGCTAGGTGACAGACCTATTGCAGGAGTAGAGGCAGATGTTATGAACGTTTGGCTAGCTCAATATGATGACTACTTGATAGTTTAGTGCACCATGCTTAACGGCTTAGAATCGGGACTTCAAAGACGTTTTGAATGTCATGGACCATATGAGATGTTCCAGGAGTTGAAGTTAATATTTCAAGCAAAAACCCGAGTTGAGAGATGTGAAGTCTCCAACAAAGTTCTATAGCTAAAAAGATGGAGGAGAATAGCTCAAGTAGTGAGCATGTACTCAGATTGTCTGGGTATTACAATCGCTTGAATCAAGTGGGATTTAATCTTCCAGATGAGATAGTGATTGATAGAATTCTCTAGTCACCATCACCAAGTTAGTAGAACTTCGTGATGAACTATGATATGCAAGGGATAACGGAAACGATTCCCAAGCTCTTCGTAATGCTAAAATCAATGAAGGTAGAAATCAAGAAAAATATCAAATGTTGATGGTAGACAAGACAAGAAAAGGGCAAAGGGAAGAAGGGGAACTTCAAGAAGAATGGCAAGCAAGTTGCTGCTCAAGTGAAGAAGCCCAAGTCCGGTCCTAAGCCTAAGACTAAGTGCTTCTACTGCAAAGGGACTGGTCACTAGAAGCGGAACTGCCCCAAGTATTTGGCGGATAAGAAGGATGGCAAAGTGAACAAAGGTATATTTGATATACATATTATTGATGTGTATTTTACTAGTGTTCGTAGAAACCCTCTGTATTTGATACTGGTTCAGTTGCTAAGAATAGTAACTCGAAACGGGAGTTGCAGAATGAACAGAGACTAGTTAAGGGTGAAGTGACGATGTGTGTTGGAAGTGGTTCCAAGATTGATATGATCATCATCGCACACTCCCTATACTTTCGGGATTAGTGTTGAACCTAAATAAGTGTTATTTGGTGTTTGCGTTGAGCATGAATATGATTTGATCATGTTTATTGCAATACGGTTATTCATTTAAGTAAGAGAATAAATTGTTGTTCTGTTGACATGAATAAAACCTTATATGGTTACACACCCAATGAAAATGGTTCGTTGGATCTCGATCATAGTGATGCACATATTCATAATATTGAAACCAAAAGATGCAAAGTTAATAATGATAGTGCAACTTATTTGTGGCACTGCCGTTTAGGTCATATTGGTGTAAAGCGCATGAAGAAAATCCATGCTGATGGGCTTTTGGAATCACTTGATTATGAATCAGTTGATGCTTGCGAACCATGCCTCATGGGCAAGATGACTAAGACTCCGTTCTCCGGAACAATGGAGCGAGTAACAGATTTGTTGGAAATCATACATACTGATGTATGTGGTCCGATGAATATTGAGGCTCGTGGCAGGGATCATTATTTTCTGATCTTCATAGATAATTTGAGCAGATATGAGTATATCTACTTGATGAAACACAAGTCTGAAACATTTGAAAAGTTCTAAGAATTTCAGAGTGAAGTGGAGAATCATCGTAACAAAAATAAAAGTTTCTATGATATGATCGTAGAAGTAAAATATTTGAGTTACGAGTTTGGCCTTCAGTTAAAAACAATGTGAAATAGTTTCACTACTCATGCCACCTGGAACACCACAGTGTAATGGTGTGTCCGAACGTCATAACCATACTTCATTAGATATGGTGCGATCTATGATGTCTCTTACCGATCTACCACTATCATTTTGGGGTTATACATTAGAGACAACTGCATTCATGTTAAATAGGGCACCATCTAAATCCGTTGAGACGACACCGTATGAACTATGGTTTGGCAAGAAACCTAAGCTGTCGTTTTTTAAAGTTTGAGATTGCAGTGCTTATGTGAAAAAGTTTCAACCTGATAAGCTCAAACCCAAATTGGAGAAGTGTCTTCATAGGATACCCAAAAGAAAATGTTGGGTACACCTTCTATCACAGATCCGAAGGCAAGATATTTGTTGCTTTGAATGGATCCTTTCTAGAGAAGGAGTTTCTCTCGAAAGAAGTGAGTGGGAGGAAAGTAGAACTTGATGAGTGGACTTTGATTGACTTGCCCAAAGATCGGCGAGCCATTGAGATTAAATGGATCTTCAAGAGTAAGACGGACACTGATAGTAGTGTTACTATCTACAAAGCTATAATTGTCGCAAAAAGGTTTTCAACAAGTTCAAGGTGTTGACTACGATGAGAGTTTCTCATTCGTATCTATGCTTAAGTCTGTCCGAATCATGTTAGCAATTGCCACATTTTATGAAATCTGGCAAATGGATAAACAAAATTGCATTCCTTAGTGGATTTATTAAAGAAGACTTGTATATGATGCAACCAGAAGGTTTTTTCAATCCTAAAGGTGCTAACAAAATATGCAAGCTCTAGCGATCCATCTATGGACTGGTGCAAGCATCTCGGAGTTGGAATATACGCTTTGATAAGTTGATCAAAGCATATAGTTTTATACAGACTTGCGGTGAAGCCTGTATTTACAAGAAAGTGAGTGGGAGCACTACATCATTTCTGATAAATATATGTGAATGCCATATTGTTGATCGGAGATAATGTAGAATTATTCTGCAATGCATAAAGGAGTGTTTGAAAGGCATTTTTCAAAGAAAGACCTCGGTGAAGCTGCTTACATATTCAGCATCAAGATCTATAGAGATTCTAACATCCTAGTTTTCCTAAATTAGGATGTTAATAGATCATACATATGCATATCATATTTTCCATGCATTATTTGCTTTTTCAGAATATTCTTTTCATTATGCAACAAAAAGGCAATTTATTGGAGCGGAGATAACATGACTTATCCCCTATTTTTAAAAATGTTCATAATGTGAAGAATATTATTTCCAGTTCATCTGGTAATTTTTTTTGCAATCACCAAAATATTTTATTTGTGTCTTTTGTTGCTGTTTTGTGTGGCCTATTGCATAAAATGATTTTTCAAAAATTGCATTAGGTGAGGAACTAGTGTTCCTGTAGTTTATGTTAGTAGTATATATATTTTACTGTGTGTATATATATTTTGTTTAGGTTTTATTCTGTTGTTTTATTTTAGTTTATTTTTATCTGTTGTGGTTTATCCAAAAGAAAAAGAACGCAGCACAGCGCGCAGCGCTGAGCACTGCGCGGCCCAGCAGCCAACCCCGCACTGCCCGCGGCCCAGTCTCCCGCGCCTCCAGCCGCCGAAGCGGTACACCGCACCCGACCCGCGCCGTAACCCGACCCGCCGCCGCTTCTCTCTCTGACCAGCGGGACCCGCACCGCACCCATCTTCCACCCCGAGCCGGGTGCAGCCGCGCCGCGCGCACGCCGAGGCCGACCCTGATCGATCCGGTGCCTGGTCTGAAAGTGCTAGTGATCGACTAGAGGGGGGTGAATAGGCGATTTTTATGAAAGTCTTCAAAACATGGAAGTTTCGAAGAAAAATGATAGAAATAACCCTATTACCATGCAGCGGAAGGTAGACTACACTAGGCAAACCATAGTCAAGTATTCAATGGAGTGAAAGCATAATGACTAATAGCAGCTAGGCAGTAAAGATCAGGTAGGAAGATATTGTGAAGCCAATTAGAACAAGCAGTCACTCAGTGAAGACAAAAGATAAAGCAATCATACAATGACTTCACAAGGACCAACAGTAAGTAATGGGAAGGGAAGGATGAAACCAGTGACTCGTTGAAGACAATGATTTGTTGGACCAGTTCCAGTTGCTGTGACAACTGTACGTCTGGTTAGGGAGGCTGAGATTCAACTCAGAAGACCTCGTCTTCACCTTATTCCCCTTGAGCTAAGGACACCCAGTCCTCGCCCAATCACTCTGGTAAGTCTTCAAGGTAGACTTCCAAACCTTGACAGACTTCGTTCACCGGCGATCCACAATGACTCTTGGATGCTCAGAACGCGACGCCTAACTGGCTGGAGGATTCACAGTCCTCAAGTGTAATAAGTCTTCAGATCACACAGACAGGAAGACTTAAGTGATGCCTAACACTCTTTGGCTCTGGGTGTTTAGGGCTTTATCCTCGCAAGGAGTTCTCTCTCAAAGGCTTCAAGGTGGGTTGCTCTCAAACGACAAAAGCTGTGCACTAACTCTGAGCAGCCAACCATTTATGGTTGTAGGGGGTGGGCTATTTATAGCCACTAGGCAACCCGACCTGATTTGTCCGAAATGACCCTTGGTCACTAAGGAACTGACATGTGTTCCAATGGTCAGATTTCAAACACACACGACAACTTTACTTGAGCTACTAGCGAAGCTGACTTATCCAACTCTGGACAAGATTTGCTCTCATAGTCTTCACTCGAAGACATAGTATTTTGGTTAAGCGTCACTTCAGTCATTCTGACTGGTTCACTTGGACCCCACTTAACAGTACGGTGGTTCCTATGACTCAACAAAGAAGAAAAAGAACGACGAAAGAACTAAGTCTTCGCGCTCCATAGTCTTCATGCGATGTCTTCTCTTGTCATAGTCTTCAATGTGAATGTCTTCACATACCACCTTTGACTTCAATGTCTTCTTACATTTTTAGGGGTCATCTCTGGTAGGAAAACCAAATCAATGAGGGGCTTCTACCTGTGTTATCCTGCAATTCTCACAAACTCATTAGTCCCTCAACCAGGTTTGTTGTCAATACTCCAAAACCAACTAGGGGTGGCACTAGATGCACTTACAATCTCCCCCTTTTTGGTGATTGATGACAAACTAGTTGAAGTTTTCAACGGGGAATAAAATATGTGAAATTGTAAAGGATAGGTTATTGTCTTCATAAGTGGCAAAGGCTCCCCCTGAAGATGTGCATATAAGTTATTTGCTTTTGGTATGCAAATGCACATGGCAGGTTGTACTTGTGGAGATCCTCTTCAACTTATGATGACAATTCATCATGCATGAAAAGTATGTGAAGATAATGACATGCATAATGAAAAATGGACGTCTGCAAAATGATCTAAGTACAGAATTTATCGTTGCACATGCGGAATTTATCATCACATCAAAGAATAGCAAATAAGTAGAAGACGACCATCGAGTTTAAGTGTTACAACTCAAAGAACCAAATGTATCAAAACACAAGAGTTGTAAACACTAGGCAAAATATAAAACCACCGCCCACATGGACCCGCTTGAAGACTATCAAACTCATATGCTTCTCCCCCTTTTGTCAGTAAGGACCAAAAAGGTTTGAAGACATAGAGCACCTACTCGTTCCCATGAGGAGTTGGTGAAGCAGCAGGGTCGTCGGAGTTGGTTGGCGGTGCAGACGAACTCGGTGCAGTGGTGATTCGCGCCGAAGGTGGTGAAGTAGCATTGTCTTCATCATCAATGACACATGCATTCACTATTGCAGCAGAGGAGGAGAACTCAGAGTCTTCAAGAGATGGAGTACGCCATAGCAAGGTCCTTCTTGGAGGTGTTGAGTCAAACTTGAAGCGTTCAGAGAAACCATCCTCTTGAAGATCATCTTCAAAACAAATAAGCGTCAGCCCTTTCCATGTACGCCGACAAGTTTCATGGGCGACAAAGGCATTCTTGGTGGAAAGGTTGCGAATCCTGTTTACGTCCACCAAGAGGCTTTGCATTTGGCGCTTCAGCCAGTCATGATGCTTATCCTTTTTATGATGAAGGGCAACCAGAAGCTCTCGGTGATTGAGAACATGGGATCGCTTCTTGGGCCGTTGTGCAATGGTGCTTTCAGTGGCTTCAGTGAGGGCACGATAAGGTGCACGGGTAGTACCAGCCAGAGGATAAACACGAGTGACTGCTGGGTCGCCTTCAATGTGTTGAGAGAAACTTTGCTTATCAGTATTCTGAAGACTAAGGGGCTCCTTGGCAGGCTCTGGATAGATGGCTTCAACTGACATGTCGACGTCAGGCAGAAAAATCCGATGATTGCGAGCAAAGGGCTGATAGGTGACAGCTGAGTGTAGTTTGATCAGACGCATAATCCATGGGGCGTAAAACTTCAAGCCAAAGAGATCAGATCCGGATACAGCAAGTTGGCAGATGAAGAAGTCTTGTGCATTGAAGCTTTTGTCGTGAAGAATATGGAAGACCAAAGTCTTCATTGGACCTTCCAGCTTTGCATGTGGAGAATGTCCTTTGATGGGCCAGAGAGTTCGCCTTATGATGTGATAGATAGTGCATGGCAGATACTCAAGGTCTTCAACAAAGAACTCCTTAGGATATTCAACATCTGGATGCAAAGGCTTCATCATGCTAAGCATCTGACTCATGTTGGGTTCAGGCTTGTGAAAAATGCTTTCCATAGTAGCACTGTGAAGCTGACAACCAGATTCATAAAGATCTCCTGGAGTGGGCAGGCCAGTGAGCTCAATGATATCAAAGGCTTTGGCTTCATGATGAACATTGCCTGTCGTCCACTCAAGGACCCAAGTCTTCGGATCCCTGTTGTAGCCATGAATATGAAGAGTGGCATAGAATTGGAGCAGCAATTCTTCGTTCCAGTGCTCCTTGTCAGTGACGAACTGCAACAAAACAGATTCTCTAAAGCAATCCAGCGCTTCTTCCAAACAGGACAGACCAGTTATGGCTTCAGTGTCAAGACACATATGGGGAAAAATGCGACCTTGATTGTACAAGATGCATGAGTAATAACTGCACTACTGATAGCTCCAGAACCGATCAGAAGATATTCTTGCCTTTGAGTAGTGGTTCTTGGCGCTATTGAAGAAGGTGTTGTGTGCTTTGAAGCCATTGATATTGAACGATCCGGGTGCAGATGTAGTGCCTGGAAACCTAGGCATCCTTGGCATTGTCTTCTGAACCTGAGGCCTGCGCTCGACGTGATAGTCAAATTGGGGACCAGCAGCAGGTGGAGGAACAAGAAGAGGACATTTGACAGTGATGAGCTGACCATAGTTGTATGCTTGCTCAATAGTATGTGGCCTTGGTGGCGGAACAGGAGCAGTGGCATCAATAGAGGCATCAGGCTGCGCATCTGTTGCAGGTGCATCATTGGCTTCATTGGCCTCTGGCACAGTGTTAGGTGCAGGCTCCATAGTGTCTTCAGCCATGACCACGTCATTGGCTTCAGTGGTGTTAGTGGTGGCAGCCTCAGGATTCTCAACCTCCACTTGAGGAGCTAGAGGGTCGGGCACTGACACGTTCACTTCAGGAACAACTTCTTCAGTGATGGGGGAAGTAGGGACACGTTCTTCTGCTTGTTTTTCTTCGGCTGATGTAGCCGGATTGTCTTCAGCAACTTTAGCTTCAGACTCGGAAACATTCACAATAGGAGTGGCTTCGGAGAACACCTGGCGTGCAACAGATTGGTGGTGCACTTCTCCTTCTGAAATGCTCAAAAGAGGGACTTGGGGCCTTGGTCCTTTGCGAATCCTGCATAATGCTGGCGACGCCTGTGAAGATGGAGTTGGCTGGGCCTCAAAGTCATCCTCTTCTTGCACTGATGGGGTTGCTTGCGGTTGGGGAGAGCTTGGAGTGTCTTTTCTCTATGGGTGATCAGCCCACGATGCATCTTGAGCAGTTGGCGTCAGAGGACAACCAATGCTGATGAGTTCGCTGTGTGTAAGCACATGCGATGATACCAATTGGTGCTCGATCTGAGGAAGGACTTCATCATCTTCAACATTGTCATGGTGACCAATGTCTTCAGCAGCGGTGGGGTCAACTACTGGAATGTCTTCAGCTTCAGGAGACTCTGTGGAAGCAGGCTCATGAACTATCATCCTTCATTCTTGATGCGAAGATTTAGGACGAGCAACCGAGATGGGCTCGACAATAAGGGGCTCTGTGGGAGAAGCCCGATCTTTCTTGGTTTTGCGCTTCTTCTTGGAGGGAGCGACATCAGAAGCGTCAGGATGTTTCCTCTTTCTAGCTTCAGCCTCGACAACCCTTGTCTTCTTTAATTCTCAAGCCACTGTCAGGACCTTAGGCTTCGAGCCTATCATACTGGCTGGGAAGACAATGGGATGTGCTTCCTGCCTTGTTGCTTCGGGTTCGGCCACAGCTGGCTTCTTCTTCTTCGTTGCAGCCATCCTGGGATCTATGCCAGGACGCCCAAGAGCCTTGCGCTTCTCAGCTTCATTGTAGGCTTGCACGCACTTGTCAGCTAGACTCTTCATGCGCTCACGAGACCCTTTAGCTTCTTCACGTTTCTTGAGAAAGGCTTCCTTGAGCTCGTGCAGCATAATCTTGAAGTTTTTCACATCTTGCACGCTGAGCTTGGCCATGTGCTTCTTGAACTGAGCTTTCTCATAGTCGATCTTTTGCTTCAGTTCAACGATGCACTGAGCTAGAGCTAGCTCAGAAGCAATGGCGCCAGTGAAGGCGACATTGAGGCCAATTGGAAGTTGCAAATCATCAAAGATGAGGTTGGGGATTTCAAACCACTCATCAATGAAGTTGTGGATGATTGCCACGTCAAAGAGAGGCAAATCATTGAAGATTTCTGCTTCTTCCTTGCTCTTAATCAGTTGCTCAAGAGCGTCATCTGCAAGATCTTCATTGCTGGACAGATCAATGGCGTCATTGCGCAGAATAGCAGCAGCAGTCAGTGCCTGATCAGTATTCTTTCTGATCTCAGTCTTCTTGGAGATACGTAATAGATCTTCAGACTGCATACTGTCTTCAGGAGGTGCAGTAGCCAGTGGCTTCGCCCATAAGATTTTTGGTGCTAAGGCAGACTTTGAAGCTTTAGGCTTCTTCAGCTTCATTGGCTTCGGTGGTGCAGGTGCTTCGTCAGATTCAGCATCATCTGCAGGTTGATCCATGACTTCCCCTTGAACCATAATATGAGTGATGAAACCTTCTAGGTTGTAGAAGGGCCCAACCAGATTGGGTTCAGCTTCTCATGTGCCATCAACACGTGGCGCAGAGGGGCCGGGGTTGAAGTCTAATCCCAATGACTTCTTGTTTTTCTTGGCAGAGTTCTGTGCAAACTGATAGTTGTGCTTGAAGAGATTGTATTCACAACACCATAACAGAGAGGATGGGTCAGCATTAGTAGGCTGAGGTCCACGAAGCATGCAGGGGTAAAAGCATTGAGCAATAGCTTCGAACTATGATTTGGGCTGAAGACCTTTGTATATGATATCTCCCCATCGGCCCTTGATGGCACTCTTCTCAGCATATTCGTCGGTGACGAATCTGTACTTGAACCATTCCTCTGCCCAATGTCTTCGAATCCATTGGATTCGGTTCTTGCGTTCTCCATAGGTTTCTTCTAGATCTGACTTGTATAGCTCATAGAGATCTGGTGGCAGGTCCTTAGCAGTGTTTCCACGGCGCTGTCTGCCTCCCTTCCTTGTAGATTTCTTTGTAGCCATGAACTTCAAACTGAATGGCTTCAACACGTTCAAAGGTTTCAAAGGCTTCCGCCTGTGGGTCAAACAGGAACTGGCTTCGGGAGAATTTATATGATGCTGTAAGAATTCTGCAAATGAATGCAGACTATGAGAACCAAGGGATTCCCCCACGGACATGTACCTATGACAGCATTAAGGTGCGAGGGAAGGGGAAGAGGTCATATGCATTCTCAGAAGATTTTGAAGATAAATTAGTTTAGAAGACATTGACCTCATAGTGCGAAGACATTCACTCATAGATAGAGAGTTGGTTCCAGATTTGTACGAATCCACAGATCAGTACAAGTGAGGAATCTAACTACTTTGTGAAGCATAAGTGAACATACTAGGCATATTATGAGATGCAGTATGAAATAGATCCAACTTGTGTGAATAAAAACTTCTTGTGGTAGAAAGTGATGAATCTATAGGATCAAAGGGGCCATAAAAAGGAAGTTTTATTTACCACACAAAGAACTGCTAGACGTAGTGGGAGAGGAGGCCGAGCAGTTCGATCGTCCGTGCCCTAACTTGGCGACGGAGGACACTTATGGCGACGACGGAGAAGACGATGTCCGCGGCCGGCGTGAAGACGGCGTCGGTGAGGTCGCGGCAGCTAATCGCTTCGTCGCCGGCGTCATCGGGGGCTAGCGGTGGCGCTAGGGTTTGTGCGAGAGTGGAAGAAAGGATAATGACTGTGGTGAGGCGTGTATTTATAGGGACAAGGATGACATAGTGTTATTACACAGGTGCCCCTGGTGATTTACATCTGAAGGACACGTGGCTATCATGCAACATATCGGAGTTTGTTCCACATTCCCACGCACGCCTGGATTGTCGGGTGGTCGTTCCCACTTCTCCAGGTTTCAGGTGAAGGAATTAGCATTGAAAACCGACTTAATGTTTGTCTCTGTATCTTCTGCTGACAAGGACGCAGAGAAGACATTCGACAGTTTCAATAGAATGCATATGATTTGGACAGATAGAGTTTGAGATAGAAAGCATAGAGAGATTAGGGTCCGATCACATTCACTTAGTTCAAAAGATTCAACAAGGAAGACGTAGCTATAAGTGAATGCTGTAGAGGACAAAACACTAGTATGTATATATCACAAGACAATCAAGTCAACATAGTGAAGATAATCATGAAGACAAGTTGAAAATGAAGACAAACAAAATGTGAAGACATAGCACATGTAACACCATGGGTAAAACACTTCAAATAGAAGAATTTGGTGGTGGCGTTACCCACCGTATAGGAAGTATTAGACCCAGACACGGCGCACAATTATCGTGGCGCTCCAAAGTCAAATTCCACGTTAATGTATTCACACTCAGAATGTAAGTCTTCATTGATTGAATATATACTTTACTTCATGTGTTGCACATCTAAGTCATCAACATGCATAAGTGTTAGGATGTGTGCCTGATCACAGGACATTTGATGATTCCAAGATATTTAGCTCACACCGTAACTTGCAAAACCTCTTCTCATCCAAGGGCTTGGTGAAGATATCTGCCAATTGCTCTTCAGTGTTGACGTGTATGATATCAATATCTTCCTTCACAACATGATCTTTGAGAAAGTGATGACGAATTTCAATGTGCTTTGTCTTCGAGTGCTGAACTGGGTTGTTGGCAATCTTGATGGCGCTTTTATTGTCGCAGTAGAGTGGTACTTGCTTCAGGTGAATGCAATATTCTTTGAGTGTTTGCTTCATCCATAGAAGCTGAGCACAGCAAGATCCAACAGCAATGTATTCAGATTCAGCAGTGGAGAGAGATACACAGTTCTGCTTCTTTGAAGACCAACATACAAGTGATCGTCCCAGAAAATGACATGTGCCTGATGTAGACTTGCAATCCACCTTGTCACCAGCATAATCAGCATCCGAGAATCTAACTAGATCAAACTCTGAGCCCTTTGGATACCATAATCCTAGTGTTGGGGTGTGAGCCAAATATCTGAGAATTCGCTTCACAGCTAAGTGATGCGATTCCTTTGGTGCCGCTTGGAACCGGGCACACATGCAAACACTAAGCATGATATCTGGCCTAGATGCACATAAATAAAGTAAGGAACTAATCATGGAGCGCTATATCTTTTGATCGAACTCTTTACCATTGTCGTCGGGACCCAGATGATGTTTGGCTGACATTGACGTTGTGTAGCCTTTGCAATCTTGCATTCCAAATTTCTTCAGGCAATCTTTGAGGTATTTCTCTTGAGATATAAAGATGCCATTGCGTTGCTGACGTATTTGAAGACCAAGGAAGAACTTCAGCTCACCCATCATGGACATCTGATATTGCTCTTGCATCATATATCCAAACTCGTCAGTGTATTTCTGATTGGTGCAGCCGAAGATAATGTCATCCACATATATTTGGCACACAAACAGTTCACCATCATATGTCTTCGTGAAGAGAGTGGGGTCGAGGGAACCAGGTTTGAAGCCTTTGCCCTTCAGGAACTCTTTGAGTGTGTCATACCAAGCCCTAGGGGCTTGTTTGAGGCCATACAGTGCCTTGTTGAGCTTGTACACCATATCAGGATGTTTTGGATCTTCAAAGCTAGGCGGTTGTGCAACATACACTTGTTCGTCAATCTTGCCATTGAGAAAAGCGCTCTTCACATCCATTTGATGCAGAAGAATGCTATGATGATTTGCATAGGCCAGCAGTATGCGTATGGCTTCAAGTCTAGCCACAGGAGCAAATGTCTCATCAAATTCAATCCCTTCAACTTGAGTATATCCTTGAGCAACGAGACGAGCTTTGTTTCTGACAACTTGACCATGCTCATCTTGCTTGTTGCGATATATCCATTTGGTGCCTATTATATTGTGCTTGCGAGGATTAGGACGCTTAACCAGTTCCCATACATTATTCAGCTCAAACTGTTGAAGCTCTTCTTGCATAGCTTGAATCCATTCAGGTTCCATGAAGGCTTCATCAACTTTCTTGGGTTCAGATATTGAGACAAATGTGAAGTGCCCACAGAAATTTGCTAGCAGTGTCGCCCTTGAACGAGCGAGTGGACCTGGTGCATTCATGCTATCAATTGTTCTCTCAATCTGTACTTCATTTGCAACACGAGGATGTACAGGACGAAGATTTTGCTCTTGCTGATCATTGTCATCGTTAGAAGGATTGTCTTCAGGCTGAGCATTGTCTTCAGGTTGATCATTGTCTGCAGGTTGATCAGGTGCGGAGATGATAATTTCCTCTTCAGGCTGACCTTCAGAAGGTATGATTTGTCCAGTTCCCATAAGTTTGATTGATTCACTGGATGGAACTTCATCTAGCACATTTGGCAGGTGCTCTCTTTGCGAGCCGTTAATCTCATCGAACCGCACATCCACAGTTTCAACCACTTTATAGTGAAAGAGGTTGAAGACTCTGTAGGAGTGCGAATCCTTTCCATATCCAAGCATAAAACCTTCATGTGCTTTTGGTGCAAATTTTGAAGTGTGATGTGGATCCTTGATCCAGCACCTGGCACCAAATACTCTGAAGTAACTGACATTTGGCTTCTTGCTAGTAAGGAGCTCATAGGATGTCTTGTTCAGAAGCTTGTGAAGATAAACACGGTTGATGATATGGCATGCAGTATCAATGGCTTCAGGCCAGAATTTTCTTGGAGTCTTGTATTCATCAAGCATCGTCCGAGCCATCTCAATAAGTGTTCTATTCTTGCGTTCGACGACGCCATTCTGCTGTGGCGTGTACGGAGCTGAGAATTCATGTGTGATGCCCAAAGTATCAAGATATGTATCTAGGCCAGTGTTCTTGAATTCAGTGCCATTGTCACATCTGATGTGCTTTATCTTGACGCCATAATTGTTCATTTCTCGATGGGTGAAGCATCTGAAGACATCCTGCACTTCAGTCTTGTAGAGGATTATATGCACCCAAGTATATCTTGAATAATCATCAACAATGACAAAGCCATAGAGACAAGCAGTAGTAGTAAGAGTTGAGTAATGAGTGGGACCGAAAAGATCCATGTGGAGCAGTTCGAAGGGTTGAGTCGTTGTCATGATTGTCTTCGAGAGATGCTTGGCCCTCGTCATCTTTCCTGCTTCACAGGCACCGCATAAGTGATCTTTCTTGAACTTGACGCCCTCGATGCCTATGACATGCTTCTTTCTTGCAAGAGTGTGCAAGTTCCTCATGCCAGCATGCCCTAGCCTCTGATGCCAGAGCCGGCATTCTGAAGCTTTTGCTAGAAGACATACGGCAAGCTGTGGTCCTGCTGAGAAATCTACCACATACAAATCATCTTTCCGATACCCTTCAAACACTAGAGACTTGTCAGATTCCATTAGAACAAGGCAACGATATTTTCCAAACATCACAATCATGTTTAAATCGCAAAGCATTGAGACAAACATTAAGTTGAAACCAAGAGATTCAACAAGCATGAGTTTATCCATGTGTTGATCCTTTGAGATTGCAACTATACCTAGACCCAATACCTTACTTTTACCAGTGTCAGCAAATGTGATGTGACTTTTGTCAGATGGACGTAAGGTTGAGTCCATAAGAAGGCTTCGCTTGCCAGTCATGTGATTGGTACACCCACTATCAATAATCCATTCTGAAGCAGCTGGTGTCATACCCTACAGTGCAGTTAGGGGGATAGGCTTCACGAAGAGAATTGTGAAGCAAAAACATTTGACGAGCCAGTGGATTATGAAAGCTTAGATCGAGATTAGGACTGATAGGGGAAGTAGCAAGCGACTCAGGAACAAAGTACATAATAAGACCATTTGGGCATTTGATCTTGCGCCCTACAAGATGTTTAAGGTCCCCAGCAATAGCTTCAGACGATTTTGGTTTTCGGCTGGAGACCTTTCCCTGCAAAAGAGAGTTAAGCTTTCTTAGCCACCCACATCTTCAAGGGTGGCTTCGAAGCAATGAGTCTAAGTGCCGCATCTGAGAACTTTGGCTTTGGAGCCCTAGCAAAAAGTCTTGCAGGTGTACAATAGTACTCATAAGAAAAAGCAGAATAGTTCTTGGTCTTATGAACATGGCGGTTTGATGAAACACGCTCATATTCACATGCCTGAGTATGGCTTCCCTGCAAAACATTTGCGTTAGTGCGACTCAGGTGAGTCCTCTGTCTATATGAAGCCTTTGGATCGTATGAAGCCTGTGGTCTAGGGTTTGTCTTCTTCACCTGTGGTGTCATGATGACATTCACAGGAAGATTCTCCAAACACCTTTTCAGTACCCAGACCTTCTTCATAGGCGGTCCATTCCTGCAGTTAGTACCAATATACCTCGCAAACACTTCACCCTTCCGATTCTTAAACAGCTTATAGTTTGCATCAAAGGATTCATCAATAACAATGGGATTAGCACAAGTGAAGCCAGATAGGGTGGATGGATCCACTGAAGGTCCCTTTGCAGCAACCCATGTGGTTTTGGGGTACTACTCAGGTTTCCAGTAAGAGCCATCAGCATTCATTTTCCTTTTGAACCCAATACCCTCTTTCCTAGGGTTTTGGTTCAGGATTTGCCTTTTGAGGACATCACATAGTGTCTGATGCCCTTTGAGGCTTTTGAACATCCCTGTTTCAAGCAATGTCTTCAACCTAGCATTCTCATCAGCAATAGCAGTGGCATCCTCAGCAGAGGGGTTAGTTGGCACATCAACAGTTGAAGATATTGCAATAGTAGCAGCAGTAGAACAACCAGCAACAGAAGCACCGTTGTCATGCTCAATACATTTAATACATAGTGGTTCAAATCCTTCCTGAGCTGAACTGATCTGTTTGGCATGAAGTGACTCGTTTTCCTTTTGAAGATCTTCATGAGCCGCTCTCAATTTATCAAGATCTTGCTTCCTTTGAAGATAATCATAGGAAAGCTTTTCATGAGTTGTTGAGAGCGTTTCATGACGACTTTCAAGTTCCTCATACTTCACGTGAAGATTTTTTATGTCTTCGATTAAGGACTGAGATTGAGTCATTTTAGCGTCTAACAGGTCATCGCTTTTGTCTAATAGTTTTTGAATATGTTCCATAGCTTTCTGTTGTTCAGTTGCAATTTTAGCAAGTGTTTTGTAGCTGGGTTTGGAACCACAATCAGAGTCATCTTCACTGGAAGTTTGATAGTGAGTAGTGCGTGTGTTTACCTTGGCACGACGTGCCATGAAGCAATAGGTAGGAGCGGAGTAGTCCTTGTCATTTGCATCGGTGTCTGTGACAGAGTCATTGTCTTCAGTGTTGAAGATGGACTTGGCAACGTATGATGTAGCCAGACTCGCAACGCTAGAATCGGACTCCTCCTCAGACTCCACCTCCGCCTCCTCAGATGCGGACTCCTCCTCTGAATCCATTTCCTTGCCAACAAACGCATGTGCCTTGCCAGATGAGCTCTTCTTGTGTGATGAAGACTTTGAGGAGGACTTGGAAGAAGACTTTGAGTATTTCTTCTTCTTCTTGTCGTCAGAATCGTACTCCTTGCTCTTCTTTTTCTTCTTGTTCTCATTGTCCCACTGCGGACACTCAGAGATGTAGTGGCCAGGTTTCTTGCACTTGTGGCATGTTCTCTTCTTGTAGTCATGAGCAGAAGCTTCATCATTCCTTGAGCTTGATCGTGAGGACTTTCTGAAGCCTTTCTTCTTGGTGAATTTTTGGAACTTCTTCACAAGCATAGCAAGCTCCTTTCCAATGTCTTTAGGATCATTAGAACTGCTGTCAGACTCTTCTTCAGATGAGGAGACAACTTTTTCCTTCAAGGCACGAGTTCACCCATAGTTGGGACCGTAGATGTCTCTTTTCTCAGAAAGCTGAAACTCGTGTGTGTTGAGCCTCTCAAGTATGTCAGACGGATCGAGTGTTTTGAAGTCAGGACGTTCTTGAATCATCAGGGCTAGGGTGTCAAACGAGCTATCAAGTGATCTCAGGAGTGTCTTGACAACTTCATGTTTGGTGATCTCAGTGGCGCCGAGGGCTTGAAGCTCATTTGTGATGTCAGTGAGTCGATCAAACGTGAGCTGAACATTCTCATTGTCATTTCTCTTGAAGCGGCTGAAGAGGTTGCCAAGGACACTGATTCTCTGATCTCTCTGGGTTGAGACGCCTTCGTTGACCTTGGAGAGCCAGTCCCAAACTAGCTTAGATGTTTCCAAAGCACTCACACGGCCATACTGTCCTTTGGTCAGATGACCATAGATGATGTTCTTGGCAGTGGAGTCCAGTTGAACGAACTTCTTGACATCAGCAGCGATGACACCTTCACCAGCCTTGGGAACGCCATTCTTGACGACATACCATAGGTCGACATCAATGGCTTCAAGATGCATGCGCATCTTATTCTTCCAGTAGGGATATTCAGTTCCATCGAAGACTGGGCACGCAGTGGAGACTTTGATTATCCCTGCAGTCGACATAGCTAAAACTCCAGGTGGTTAAACCGAATCACACAGAACAAGGGAGTACCTTGCTCTGATACCAATTGAAAGTGCTAGTGATCGACTAGAGAGGGGGGTGAATAGGCGATTTTTATGAAAGTATTCAAAACATGGAAGTTTCAAAGACAAACGATAGAAATAAACCTATTACCATGCAGCGGAAGGTAGACTACACTAGGCAAACCATAGTCAAGTATTCAATGGGGTGAAAGCACAATGACTAATAGCAGCTAGGCAGTAAAGATCAGGTAGGAAGATATTGTGAAGCCAATCAGAACAAGCAGTCACTCAGTGAAGACAAAAGATAAAGCAATCATACAATGACTTCACAAGGACCGACAGTAAGTAAAGGGAAGGGAAGGATGAAACCAGTGACTCGTTGAAGACAATGATTTGTTGGATCAGTTCGAGTTGCTATGACAACTGTACGTCTGGTTAGGGAGGCTGAGATTCAACTCAGAAGACCTCGTCTTCACCTTATTCCTCTTGAGCTAAGGACACCCAGTCCTCACCCAATCACTCTGGTAAGTATTCAAGGTAGACTTACAAACCTTCACAGACTTCGTTCACCGGTGATCCACAATGACTCTTGGATGCTTAGAACGCGATGCCTAACCGGCTGGAGGATTCACAGTCCTCAAGTGTAATAAGTCTTTAGATCACACAGACAGGAAGACTTAAGTGATGCCTAACACTCTTTGGCTCTGGGTGTTTAGGGCTTTATCCTCGCAAGGAATTCTCTCTCAAAGGCTTCGAGGTGGGTTGCTCTCAAACGACAAAAGCCGTGCACTAACTATGAGCAGCCAACCATTTATGGTTGTAGGGGGTGGGCTATTTATAGCCACTAGGCAACCCGACCTGATTTGTCCGAAATGACCCTTGCTCACTAAGGAACTGACACGTGTTCCAACGGTCAGATTTCAAATACACACGGCAACTTTACTTGAGCTACAAGCAAAGCTGACTTATCCAACTCTGGACAAGATTTGCTCTCATAGTCGTCACTCGAAGACATAGGATTTTGGTTAAGCATCACTTCAGTCATTCTGACTGGTTCACTTGGACCCCACTTAACAGTACGGTGGTTCCTACGACTCAACAAAGAAGAAAAAGAACGATGAAAGAACTAAGTCTTGGCGCTCCATAGTCTTCATGCGATGTCTTCTCTTGTCATAGTCTTCAATGTGAATGTCTTCACATACCACCTTTGACTTCAATATCTTCTTACATTTTTAGGGGTCATCTCTCGTAGGAAAACCGAATCAACGAGGGACTTCTACCTGTGTTATCCTGCAATTCTCACAAACTCATTAGTCCCTCAACCAGGTTTGTCGTCAATACTCCAAAACCAACTAGGGGTGGCACTAGATGCACTTACATGGTCGATCCCGTGCGAGCCAGGGACATCACGCGCGAGCCCAGGACCCCGAAGAACCCTACCGCTCACCTTTCCCCACCCCTTGTCTGACCGCACGCCTATGTAGCGCGTTTTGGATCTCAGGAGAAGCTCCGCTACCGCCGCCGTTTCTTCGGTCGATTCCATTGTCGTAATAGACCACAGAGCCGCGCTGCATGCACCCCTCGAACCCCCACTCGACGAAGAACTCTTTTGACACCTCGAAGTACCCCGCAGAGCACCAGAACGCTGCCTCCACCGACGTCCGCCGCCGCCGGAGCACACCACCGTTCCGGTCGTCGTTGCTGCCCGCAGAGGACGCCGCGTAGCCGCCCGACCTCACCTACGCCTCCGCTGCTCGACGCCGCACCCACCCATCACTTCCCCTTCACCGAAGACTCACCAGAGGAGCGCCACCGCCAACGCCCGAGACCACCACCATTTTCTCTGTTTTGCTAGTGAGCACGCGCGCATGCAATCTTGCAGCCAATCATGCGCTGACACGTGGCAGTCTGCTACAGTTGTTCGCTACAGGAGTTGCTACAGTTGTTTTCTGTTGCTTTCTGTTTCATTTTCAGATTTCAACTCTAACTTCAAATAGCTATAGCTTTTATTCTGTATATCCAATTTAGGTAATTCTTTTTCCTATGCACTCAAAAAAATCAGCACATTATCACAGTACCAACTTTGCACATGTTTGCACTGTTCAAATTTGAATTCATTTGAATTTGAACCAAATCTTCCGGAGGCCGTAACTTTCAAACCGTTTATCGGAATTGACTGTTTCTTTTTGCTTTCTGACTGTAGTGCAATTTAGGTGCTGTTATGCTGCTATTGTTGAGTTTCAAAAATGGTTTTCTTGCTGTTGGTTTTGGTTTTGGTTCTATTCATGTTCCGGTGATTGATTTGTTGAATTGTGTGAAACGTGTAGATTGTCCGGAGTGCGACGCGAGCTATTGTCAGGAGTGTGACTTTCTGAACCAGAACCAAGGTAAGTTACACCTTGATCATCATTTACCTATTGTTTTCTATGCATGTAGTTATATCACACTATGAATATATGCATGTATAGGAATACTATATATTTTGGTTATGCTGTTGAGCTATCTCCCGTCATTGCAGATCGTGGTAGTTGTAGTTTTGCTATGCTTTGTAGACGGGGTTGGTTCGTGTATTCATTGAGCTTATGTGATGATTATATATATATATATATATATAATAATTTGAGTAGTAACTCAGGATTTAATTCACCTCTGGGCGGAAGTGGTATTGTTAGGGTGGTTTCAAGGACACCATGGTTTATACCCTCTGAATGTAAGTGGACGGCCGCCCAGGCTCAAAAAGATCAGACATACTTAGTGACTAGTAGCTTCCATGTGCGACCACTGGCTAAATGGGCTCTGGCTTAGTTGATCAGTTGTTGGACCCTTACCCGGATGTGCCAGCAGATGTAGATATAATAGTTGGGATGGGCCTCCTGTTGGGACTAGGGGACTGCTTCTGAAAGACTTCGTCTCAATCTTCGGGTTGGGTCCAGTGGGTAAAGCGTACTAAACTCTGCAAAGTATTAAAACTAATCATGATTAGCCGTGCCCCTGGTTATGGGTAAATTTGAGCGACTAGGCCATTACAGTTGTTGGATGATCTTGACAGATGTGACACTTAATAAATTTGTTGGGCAACTTAATAAGGGGTAGGTTGGAGTTGATTTTGCCAACTCAACCTTGTGCATTTAATTGTAGTAATAAAAGAACTAAATAAAAATTTGACTATTAGGTAGTTATGAGGACAAAATCAGCTTTCCGCAAAATAAACCATCAAGCCTTTCTTTTGATATACTATGCATATACATGTAGGTCTACTATATTATTACTCCTGTGTAACTTGCCAATACATTCAAAGTATTGACCTATATGGCTGCAACGTCTCATGTTGCAGGATATTCAAACGAAGAGTAAGGTACCGTTAGGATCGCGAGTCTGCACTCAGCATCGCTAGTGGGCTATGATGGGAGTCATCGTTATTTTTTTGCTACTTTCTGCTATTTGGTTGAATAAAGCTAGCCAAGTGCTATGAAGATTGTTTTATTTAATATATTCTGGATCATACGATGTAATAAATGATGCACTTGCTATTCTAGTATTCATCTATATTGTGTGTGCTAGCGAGTTCGATCTAGGGACTAGCATGGTAAGCACAGAGACTCAAATCCTTTGAGGTTTGGTCGTTACAGATGTTATCAGAGTAGTGTGTTGATTGTAGGACGTGACACTAGAAAATGGATTATAAAAGCCATAGGAGTGGAAATTATTTTATCAGCTAGTTATACTTCTTGCTATTTATTAGTAAATCCCTCAAGTTTCTTAACCAGTTAAGTAGGAACTAGTGTTGAGACCACCATTCATGTTTGTTTTATATTGCAACGTTATTGTGTTAGCGTATCTGATTATGTCCACTTTTGTGGTATGAAGATACTAGATTGTTTGCTTGATTGGTAATTGTTTGTTAAATTGCTTAGTGTCAAAATTATTCGACTATATATATATATAAAATATTACCATATTGTTTGTTGTTTGTTTGTTGGTGTTATTCGTTGTTGTGTTTTGTTGGCTTGATCATATTATGCATATGGGTAGAATATATTTATATATACATAGCTTTTGGCCCTATTATATCTATAACTCATCTATGCTTGCCCACCAGATGCCGCCGAGGCGTGATACTAGACGCAATACTGCAGGAGGAGACAACAATGGCAATGGAGTACCACCATACATACAACAGGTTATTGAGGGACAGGCCCAGTTGATCTAGTTGCTTACTCAGAACCAGAACAACAACAATAACAACAACAATCCGCCGCCACCGCCACCTGTGGATATGCTTACCAGGCTCTTGAGGTTGAATCCTCAGAGGTTCTCCAGTTCCCCTGAACCTATTGTGGCTGATGACTGGCTCTGTGCACTCAATAGTAACCTGGAGACGGTTGGATGCACTGATGCAGAGAGGGTGAGGTTTGCCTCACATTTGTTGGAGGGTCCTGCTGCAGCTTGGTGGGACAACTACTTGGTCACTTATCCCATTGCTACTATCACATGGCCTCAGTTTCAGGATGCTTTCCGTGCTGCACATGTGTCTGCTGGTGCTATGAGTCTGAAAAATAAGGAGTTTCGCAGTTTGCGCCAGGGAGGTCGCACAATTAATGCGTATGTGGAGGAATTTAATAGTCTTGCACGTATGCTCCTAATGATGTTAACACTGATGCAGCTAGGCAGGAGAAATTCTTGGAGGGCCTTAATGATGAGTTGATCCTTCAGTTGACAGTGGCCACTTTTAGGAATCGCCAGGACCTGATTGATAAGGCTATTGTGCTGGAGGGAAAGCAACAGGCCATAGAGAATTGCAAGAGGAAGTACAACAATAATAACAGGTATAATTCAGGACCACAACAGAAGCCACGCACTTCATATCATGGTAATGGAGGTAATGGGCATAATCATCATGGAGGTAATGGTCATAATCATCATGGAGGGAATGGACACAACCATAATGGCCACCATCATCACAATGGGCACAAGAGTAACAATGGCAATGGTAGAGGTAATGGTAATGGTAATGGAGGGAATAATAACCAGAGCCACCAGAGTATGCCCGTGTAGAGGGATATTAGCCAGGTTCAATGCTATAAGTGTAGGCAGATGGGCCACTAGTCCAATGCTTGTCCAGGGAACAAGAACGGTAATGGGGATTCAGGAGTCAGCAAGCCAAACCCCTTCCAAAAGGGTCATGTCAACCATGTTAATGTTGAGGAGGTCTATAATGAACCTGATGCAGTGATTGGTAAGTTCTTGATTAACTCAGTACCCGCGCTTGTTCTTTTTGATACTGGTGCATCGCATTCATTTATTTTGAAGGTATTTGTTGATAAACATGGATTGCCAACCAAAACACTTAGTATGCCTTTTAGAGTGAGTTCCCAGGAGCTGAGATGATAGCAGGTGTTGGTTGTCATCAGTTGACTTCGTCTATTGGAAAGCATGATTTTCCTACGGATTTGATTATATTAAAGTCACAAGGTCTGGATATTATTTTGGGTATGGATTGGTTGCAGTTATATAAAGGTCGTATTGATTGTGCCAGTCGATCTATCACTCTTAGTGCACCAGGAGGGAAGAGGATCAAATATGTGTGTAAGTATAAGTGTAATCAGGTGCAGGTGAACTCTCTTAAGGGGGGTAGCCTAGAAGAGGTGCCAGTTGTGAGGGATTATCCAGATGTGTTTCTAGAGGAGTTGCCAGGTATGCCACCAGATAGAGATATTGAGTTTCTTATTGATTTAATACCGGGCACTGGACCTATTGCAAAGAGACCGCATAGAATGCCTCCTCAAGAGTTGGAAGAACTGAAGAATCAGATAAGAGAATTGCAGGCACAAGGATTTATTCGCCCAAGTTCATCACCTTGGGGAGCTCCAGTTTTGTTTGTGGAGAAGAAGGATGGGACCTTGAGGATGTGTGTTGATTATCATTCTCTGAATGAGGTAACCATTAATAATAAGTATCCCTTGCCTATGATAAATGATCTATTTGACCAGTTAGAGGGACTTACTGTGTTTTCTAAGATTGAACTTCATTCTGGTTATCATCAATTGAAGATTCGTGAGCAAGATATTCCAAAGACTGCTTTTACTATGAGGTATGAGTTGTATGAATATACTGTTATGTCATTTGGATTGACTAACGCCCCTGCATACTTCATGAATATGATGAACAAGGTGTTTATGGAGTTCTTGGATAAGTTTGTGGTTGTTTTCATTGATGATATATTGGTGTTCTCCAAGAATAAGCAAGAGCATGAGGTGCATCTGCGTTTGGTAATGGAGAAACTGAGGGAACATCAGCTATATGCCAAGTTCAGCAAATGTGAGTTTTGGCTGGATGAGGTAGCATTCCTTGGACATGTTGTGTCAAGTAATGGAGTTGCAGTTGATCCATCTAAGGTTGCTGCAGTTACAGAGTGGGAGACACCCATGGCAGTTGGAGATATTCGCAGCTTTTTGGGCCTTGCAGGTTATTATAGGAGGTTTATTGAGAACTTTTTCAAAATTGCAAAGCGTATGACTGAACTGTTGAAGAAGGAGAAGAAGTTTGTTTGGACTGATGAATGTGAAGCCAACTTTCAGGAATTGAAGCAGCGTTTGGTTACAACACCAGTTTTAACTCTGCCAGACATACATAAGGACTTCCAGGTATATTGTGATGCTTCTCGTCAAGGACTTGGGAGTGTTTTGATGCAGGAAGGTAAATTTGTTTCTTATGCTTCATGTCAGCTTAAGAATCATGAGCACAATTATCCTACCCATGATTTGGAGTTAGCCTCAGTTGTGCATGCATTGAAAACTTGGAGGCCATATGTTATTGGTAATCATTGTGATATATTTACTGATCATAAGAGCTTGAAGTATATTTTTACTCAGAAGGATTTGAACCTCAGGAAGAGGAGATGGTTGGATCTTATTAAGGATTATGATTTGAATGTGCAGTATCATCCTGGTAAGGCTAATGTTGTTGCTGATGCATTGAGTCGTAGGAGCCATGCTAATGCAATTAATATTGATGATATGCCACCCGAGTTATGTGAACAATTCAGGAATCTCAGGTTGGAGATGGTTCCTAAGGGATATTTAGCAACACATGAGGTAAAGCCTACTTTGCTTGACAGGATCAGAGAAGCTCAAAAGAATGATAAGGAGATTTCTGAGATAAAAGAGAATATGGTTAAAGGTAAGGCAGAAGGTTTCCGTGAGGATGAACATGGAGCCATATGGTTTGAGAAGCGTATTTGTGTACCTCAAGATGCAGATATCAGGAAGTTGATTCTTCAGGAGGCGCATGATTCACCTTATTCTGTTCACCTAGGTAATACTAATATGTATTTGGATTTGAGGGAAAGATTTTGGCGGCCTAGCCTAAAGAGGGAAATTGCTGGGTATATTGCAACATGTGATGTGTGCCAAAGAGTTAAGGCGGAACAGCAGAGACCACCAGGTTTGTTACAGCCATTGCCTATACCTGATTGGAAGTGGGATGAGATTGGTATGGATTTCATTACAGGTCTACCCAGGACTCGGTCAGGTTATGATTCTATTTGGGTAGTTGTTGATCGTCTGACTAAAGTTGCTCACTTCATCCCGGTAAAGACTACTTATACCAGTGCTCAGCTAGCAAAAATTTATATGTCTAAAATTGTTTGTATGCATGGAGTTCCAAGGAAGGTAGTGTCTGATAGAGGTACTCAGTTCACATCCAAATTTTGGCGTCAGTTGCATGAATCCTTGGGCATCAGGCTGGAGTTCAGTATAGCTTTCCATCCACAGACACATGGGCAGCAGAGAGGGTAAATCAGATTTTGGAGGATATGTTGAGAGCTTGTGCTTTGGACTATGGGTCCAGTTGGGATGATAATTTACCTTATGCAGAGTTCTCATATAATAACAGTTACCAGGCTAGTCTGAAGATGGCACCATTTGAGGTATTGTATGGTAGGAAGTGCAGGACACCGTTGATGTGGGATGAGGTTGGAGAACGTCAATTCTTTGGACCAGACTTGATCAGAGATGCTGAGGAGAAGGTCAAGTTGATTCGTGACAGGCTGAAGATAGCACAGTCCAGGCAGAAGAGTTATGCTGATGCAAAACGTAAGGAGGTGACATATGAGGTAGGAGACCGTGCATACCTTAGAGTTTCACCACTTCGTGGAATTAAGAGGTTTGGAATCAAGGGTAAGTTAGCACCACGTTTTGTGGGACCTTACAAGATCTTGGAGCGTAGAGGAGAGGTAGCTTATCAGATGGAGTTGCCAGAATCCTTGTCAGGAGTTCATAATGTTTTTCATGTATCTCAGTTGAAGAAGTGCCATGCAGAGATGATGGATGTTCCATTGAGGGACACAGTGCCACTTGAGGCAATTCAGTTGGAGAGTGATTTGACATATGAGGAGAAGCCTGTCAAGATTCTGGAGACAGCACAGAGAGTTACTTGCACCAAGACAATCAAGTTATGCAAGGTTCAGTGGGATCATCACACAGAGGAGGAAGCTACCTGGGAACGAGAGGATGATCTCAGGAAGGATCACCCACACCTATTTGCTAGCCAGCCCGAATCTCGAGGACGAGATTCATCTTAAGGGGGGTAGGTTTGTAACATCCCAGTTTTCCTAATTTAGGATGTTAATAGATCATACATATGCATATCATATTTTCCATGCATCATTTGCTTTTTCAGAATATTCTTTTCATTATGCAACAAAAAGGCAATTTATTGGAGCGGAGATAAAATGACTTCTCCCCTGTTTTTAAAAATGTTCATAATGTGCAGAATATTATTTCCAGTTCATCTGATATGTTCTGGTAATTTTTTTTGCAATCACCAAAATATTTTATATGAGTCTTTTGTTGCTGTTTTGTGTGGCCTATTGCATAAAATGTTTTTTTCAAAAATTTCAAAAATGACTTCTCCCCTGCTTTATCCTCGCAAGGAATTCTCTCTCAAAGGCTTCGAGGTGGGTTGCTCTCAAACGACAGAAGCCGTGCACTAACTCTGAGTAGCCAACCATTTATGGTTGTAGGGGGTGGGCTATTTATAGCCACTAGGCAACCCGACCTGATTTGTCCGAAATGACCCTTGGTCACTAAGGAACTGACACGTGTTCCAACGGTCAGATTTCAAAGACACACAGCAACTTTACTTGAGCTACAAGCAAAGCTGACTTATCCAACTCTGGACAAGATTTGCTCTCATAGTCTTCACTTGAAGACATAGGATTTTGGTTAAGCATCACTTCAGTCATTCTGACTGGTTCACTTGGACCCCACTTAATAGTACGGTGGTTCCTATGACTCAACAAAGAAGAAAAAGAACGACAAAAGAACTAAGTCTTCGCGCTCCATAGTCTTCATGCAATGTCTTCTCTTGTCATAGTCTTCAATGTGAATGTCTTCACATACCACCTTTGACTTCAATGTCTTCTTACATTTTTCGGGGTCATCTCTGGTAGGAAAACCGAATCAATGAGGGACTTCTACCTGTGTTATCCTGCAATTCTCACAAACTCATTAGTCCCTGAACCAGGTTTGTCGTCAATACTCCAAAACCAACTAGGGGTGGCACTAGATGCACTTACATGGTCGATCCTGTGCGAGCCAGGGACTTCACGCGCGAGCCCAGGACCCCGAAGAACCCTACCGCTCGCCTTTCCCCACCCCTCGTCTGACCGCACGCCTCTGTAGCGCGTTTTGGATCTCGGGAGAAGCTCCGCTGCCGCCGCCGTTTCTTCGGTCGATTCCGTCGTCGTAAGAGACCGCAGAGCCGCGCTGCCTGCACCCCTCGAACCCCCACTCGACGACGAACTCTTTTGACACCTCGAAGTACCCTGCAGAGCACCAGAACGCTGCCGCCACCGACGTCCGCTGCCGCTGGAACACACCACCATTCCCGTCGCCGTTGCTGCCCGCAGAGGACGCCCCATCGCCGCCCGACCTCACCTATGCCTCCGCCGCCCGACGCCGCACCCACCCATCACTTCCCCTTCACCGGAGAATCACCGGAGGAGTGCCGCCTCCAATGCCCGAGACCGCCACCGTTTTCTCTGTTTTGCTGGTGAGCACACGCGCATGCAATCTTGCAGCCAATCATGCGCTGACACGTGGCAGTCTGCTTCAGTTGTTCGCTACATGAGTTGCTATAGTTGTTTTCTATTGCTTTCTGTTTTATTTCCAGATTTCAACTCTAACTTCAAATAGCTATAGCTTTTATTCTGTATATCCAATTTAGGTAATTCCTTTTCCTATGCACTCACAAAAATCATCACATTATCACAGTACCAACTTTGCACATGTTTGCACTGTTTAAATTTGAATTCATTTGAATTTGAATCAAATCTTCCGGAGGCTGTAACTTTCAAACCGTTTATAGGAATTGATTGTTTCTTTTTGCTTTGTGACCATAGTGCAATTTAGGTGTTGTTATGCTGCTGTTGTTGAGTTTCAAAAATGGTTTTCTTGCTGTTGGTTTTGGTTTTGGTTCTATTCGTGTTCCGATGATTGATTTGTTGAATTGTGTGAAACGTGTAGATTGTCCGGAGTGCGACGCCAGCTATTGTCAGGAGTGTGACTTTCTGAACCAGAACCAAGGCAAGTTACACCTTGATCATCCTTTACCTATTGTTTTCTATGCATGTAGTTATATCACACTATGAATATATGCATGTATAGGAATACTATATATTTTGGTTATGCTGTTGAGCTATCTCCCGTCATTGCAGATCGCGGTAGTTGTAGTTTTGCTATGCTTTGTAGACGGGGTTGGTTCGTGTATTCATTGAGCTTATGTGAGGATTATATATATAATAATTTGAGTAGTAACTTAGGATTTAATTCACCTCTGGGTGGAAGTGGTATTGCTAGGGTGGTTTCAAGAACACCATGGTTTATACCCTCTGAATGTAAGTGGACGGCCCCCAGGCTCAAAAAGATCAGATAGACTTAGTGACTAGTAGCTTTCATGTGCGACCACTGGCTAAATGGGCTCTGGCTTAGTTGATCAGTTGTGGGACCCTTACCCGGATGTGCCAGTAGATGTAGATATAATAGTCGGGATGGGCCTCCTGTTGGGACTAGGGGACTGCTTATAAAAGACTTCGTCTCAATCTTCGGGTTGGGTCTAGTGGGTAAAGCGTACTAAACTCTGCAGAGTATTAAAACTAATCATGATTAGCCGTGCCCCCGGTTATGGGTAAATTTGAGCGACTAGGCCATTACAGTTGTTAGATGATCTTGACAGATGTGACACTTAATAAATTTGTTAGGCAACTTAATAAGGGGTAGGTCGGAGTTGATTTTGCCAACTCAACCTTGTGCATTTAATTGTAGTAATAAAAGAACTAAATAAAAATTTGACTATTAGGTAGTTATGAGGACAAAATTAGCTTTCCACAAAATAAACCATCAAGCCTTTCTTTTGATATACTATGCATATACATGTAGGTCTACTATATTATTACTCCTATGTAACTTGCCAATACATTCAAAGTATTGACCTATATGGCTGCAACGTCTCATGTTGCAGGATATTCAGACGAAGAGTAAGGTACCGTTAGGGTCGCGAGTCTGCACTCAGCATTGCTAGTGGGCTATGATGGGACTCATCGTTATTTTTTTGCTACTTTCCGTTGGTTGGTTGAATAAACTAGCCAAGTGCTATGCAGAATGTTTTATTTTATATATTCTGGATCATACGATGTAATAAATGATGCACTTGCTATTCTGGTATTCATCTATACTGTGTGTGCTAGCGAGTTCGGTCCAGGGACTAGCACGGTAAGCACAAAGACTCAAATCCTTCGAGGTTTGGTCGTTACAGAGATAGATCAAGACGCTTGATAAGTTTTTCAATGAGTACATACCTTGACAAGATTTTGATGTAGTTCAAAATGGAACAGTCAAAGAAAGAGTTCTTGCCTGTGTTACAAGGTGTGAAACTGAGTAAGACTCAAAGCCCGACCACGGCAGAAGATAGAAAGAGAATGAAACTCATTCCCTATGCCTTGTCCATAGGTTCTATAAAGTATGCCATGCTGTGTACCAGACCTATTGTATACGCTGCCCTGATTTTGGCAAGGGAGTACAATAGTGATCTAGGAGTAGATCACTGGACATTGGTCAAAATTATCCTTCGTGGAACAAGGATATGTTTCTCGATTATGGAGGTGACAAAAGGTTCGTCGTAAAGGGTTACGTCGATGCAAGTTTTGACACTGATCCAGATGACTCAAAATCTCAATCTGGATACATATTTAAAGTGGGAGCAATTAGCTAGAGTAGCTCCGTGCAGAGCATTGTTGACATAGAAATTTGCAAAATACTTACGGATCTGAATGTGGCAGACCCGTTGACTAAACTTCTCTCACAAGCAAAACATGATCACACCTTAGTACTCTTTGGGTGTTAATCACATAGCGATGTGAACTAGATTATTGACTCTAGTAAACCCTCTGGGTGTTGGTCACATGTCGATGTGAACTATAGGTGTTAATCACATGGTGATGTGAACTATTGGTGTTAAATCACATGGAGATGTGAACTAGATTATTGACTCAAGTGCAAGTGGGAGACTGAAGGAAATATGCCCTAGAGGCAATAATAAAGTTATTATTTATTTCCTTATATCATGATAAATGTTTATTATTCATGCTAGAATTGTATTAACCGGAAACATAATACATGTGTGAATACATAGACAAACAGAGTGTCACTAGTATGCCTCTACTTGACTAGCTCGTTGATCAAAGATGGTTATGTTTCCTAACCATAGACATGAGTTGTCATTTGATTAACGGGATCACATCATTAGGAGAATGATGTGATTGACTTGACCCATTTCGTTAGCATAGCACTTGATCGTTTAGTTTGTCGCTATTGCTTTCTTCATGACTTATACATGTTCCTATGACTATGAGATTATGCAACTCCCGTTTACCGGAGGAACACTTTATGTGCTACCAAACGTCACAATGTAACTGGGTGATTATAAAGGTGCTCTACAGGTGTCTCCGAAGGTACTTGTTGGGTTGGCGTATTTTGAGATTAGGATTTGTCACTCTGATTGTCGGAGAGGTATCTCTGGGCCCACTCGGTAATGCACATCACTATAAGCCTTGCAAGCATTGCAACTAATGAGTTAGTTGCGGGATGATGTCTTACAAAATGAGTAAAGAGACTTGCCGGTAACGAGATTGAACTAGGTATTGAGATACCGATGATCGAATTTCGGGCAAGTAACATACCGGTGACAAAGGGAACAACGTATGTTGTTACTTGGTTTGACCGATAAAGATCTTCGTAGAATATGTGGGAGCCAATATGAGCATCCAGGTTCTGCTATTGGTTATTGACCGGAGACGTGTCTCGGTCATGTCTACATAGTTCTCAAACTCGTAGGGTCCGCATGCTTAAAGTTCGGTGACGATCGTAATAAGAGTTTTTTGTTTTGATGTACCGAAGGTTGTTTGGAGTCCCGGATGAGATCGGGGACATGATGAGGAGTCTCGAAATAGTCGAGACGTAAAGATTGATATATTGGATGACTATGTTTGGACATCAGAAGGGTTCCGAGTGGTTCAGGCATTTTTCCGGAGTACCGGGAGGTTACCGGACCCCCCGTGAGAAGTTATGGGCCTTATGGGCCATAAGAAGGAAGCACACCAGCCCACAAGGGGCTGGTGCGCCCCCTTTGGGCAGGAGGCCGAATTGGAGAAGGTTTTGGGGGTGCGCCCCCCTTTCCTTCTCTCCTACTCCTCCTTCCCTTCCTCTCCTACTCCAACTAGGGAAGGGAGGAATCCTACTCCAGGTGGGAGTAGGACTCCTCCAGGGCGCGCCATAGGGGCTGGCCCTCTCCCCCTCCTCCACTCATTTATATACGGGGGTGGGGGGCACCCCATAGACACAACAATTGATCTCTTGATCTCTTAGCCGTGTGTGGTGCCCCTCTCCACCATAATCCACCTCGGTCATATCGTAGCGGTGCTTAGGCGAAACCCTGCATCGGTAGAACATCATCATCGTCACCACACCGTCGTGCTGACGAAACTCTCCCTCAACACTCGGCTGGATCGGAGTTCGAGGGACATCATGGAGTTGAACATGTGCAGAACTCGGAGGTGTTGTGCGTTCGGTACTTGATCGGTCGGATCGTGAAGACGTACGACTACATCAACCGCGTTGTGCTAACGCTTCCGCTTTCAGTCTACGAGGGTACGTGGACACACTCTCCCCTCTTGTTGCTATGCATCACCATGATCTTGCGTGTGCGTAGGAATTTTTTTGAAATTACTACGTTCCCCAACAGGAGGAAGTACCAGTAGTGAAGGATTTCCCTGACGTATTTCCAGAGGAGTTTCCAGGCATGCTACCGGATAGAGATATTGAGTTTTTGATTGAGCTTTTGCCAGGCACAGGGCCAATATCTAAGAGACCATACAGGATGCCCGCAAAGGATTTGGAAGAGATTAAGAAGCAGATTAAGGAGTTATTGGATAAAGGCTATATTCGCCCAAGTTCTTCACCTTGGGGATCACCAGTACTTCTAGTGGAAAAAAAGGATGGATCGTTAAGAATGGTTGTTGATTATCGAGGATTGAATAAAGTAACCATCAAGAACAAATACCCACTACCGATGATCAATCATCTGTTTGATCGATTGCAAGGAGCTAAGGTATTTTCCAAGATCGATCTGCGATCAGGATACCATCAGTTGAAGATTCGAGAACAGGATATACCTAAGACGACTTTTACCACCAGGTATGGGATGTACGAGTATACCGTTATGTCATTTGGGCTGACTAACGCACCTGCATATTTTATGAACATGATGAACAAAGTATTTATGGAGTTTTTGGATAAGTTCGTCGTAGTGTTCATTAATGATATTCTAGTTTACTCGAAGAATGAAGAGGAGCATAAGGAGCATTTGCGTTTGGTACTTGAGAAGCTCAGAGAACATCAATTATATGCCAAGTTCAGCAAATGTGAGTTTTGGTTGAAGGAAGTTGGATTCCTCGGACACGTTATATCTGGAGAAGGTATAGCAGTAGATCCCACCAAGGTTGACACTGTGACAAATTGGGAAGCACCAACAACAGTTGGAGAGATCCAGAGTTTTCTTGGACTCGCATGATACGACCGGAGATTCATTGAAAATTTCTCGAAGATTGCAAAGCCTATGACGGAGTTGTTGAAGAAGGATACCAAGTTCAAATGGACTGAGGAATGTGAGGCCAGTTTCCAGGAGTTGAAGAAATGTTTGGTTACCTCGCCAGTGTTGATTCTGCCAGATCAACGCAAAGATTACAAGGTGTATTGTGATGCTTCACCTCGAGGACTTGGAGTAGTGCTTATGCAGGAGGGAAGAGTTGTTTCATATGCCTCATGACAGCTTAAGCCTCATGAGTTGAATTATGCCACGCATGATTTGGAGTTAGCAGCCATAGTGCACGCATTGAAGACTTAGAGACATTTTCTCATTCGAAACCATTGTGAAGTATACATGGATCACAAGAGTTTGAAGTATATTTTCACGCAGAAGGAGTTGAATCTTAGGCAAAGGAGATGGTTGGAACTCATGAAGGATTATGATATGAGATTTCATTATCATCCCGGAAAGGCTAATGTAGTAGCTGACGCATTGAGCCGTAAAAGCCATGTCAATACCCTAATGACGGGAGATTTACCAAGGGAGTTAGCCGACAATCTTCGTGAGCTATGTTTGGAGATAGTTCCAAGAGGCTATGTTGCAGCATTGGAGATTCAATCTACTTTGATGGATAAGATCAGAGAAGCTCAAAGGATTGGCAAGGAGATTGCTTCTATTAAGGAGAAAATGATCAAAGGAAAAGCTAAAGGATTTCGTGAGGATGAGCACAATACCTTATGGTTTGAGGACCGTGTTTATGTGCCCAATGACCCGGAGATCAGGAAGTTGATTCTACAAGAGGCCCATGATTCACCATATTCGATTCACCCAGGAAATACCAAGATGTATCTGGATTTGAAAGATACTTTCTGGTGGACCAGAATGAAGAAGGATATTGAAGAGTATGTAGCAGTTTGTGATGTATGTCAAAGAGTAAAGGCAGAGCATCAGAAGCCAGCAGGATTGCTACAGCCATAGCCAATACCCGAATGGAAGTGGGATAAGCTAGGCATGGATTTTATCACGGGATTACCCAGAACTCGTTCAGGCTATGACTCGATTTGGGTAGTAGTCGATCATTTGACAAAGGTAGCTCATTTCATCCCAGTGAAGACTACTTACAGCAGTGCCAAATTGGCTAAGATATACATGACCGGGATCGTATGTCTTCATGGAGTTCCAAGGCGCATTGTATCAGACAAAGGGACCTAGTTTACCTCAAAGTTTTGGAATCAGTTGCACGAAACTTTGGGTACCAGGCTAGAGTTCAGTACAACTTTCCATCCGCAGACAGATGGACAGACTGAGATAGTCAATCAGATTTTGGAGTATATGTTGAGAGTGTGTGCGCTAGATTATGGATCTAGTTGGGACGACAATTTGCCGTACGCAGTGTTCTCTTACAACAACAGTTATCAATCCAGTTTGAAGATGGCCCCTTTCGAAGCCTTGTACGGAAGGAGGTGCAGAGCCCCATTGTCGTGGGATGAAGTTGGAGACTGAGGGAGTCCTGGATTAGGGGGTGTTCGGATAGCCGGACTCTGCCTTCAGCCGGACTCCTGGACTATGAAGATACAAGATTGAAGACTTCGTCCCGTGTCCGGGAGGGACTTTCCTTGGCGTGGAAGGCAAGCTTGGCGATACGGATATGTAGATCTCCTACCATTGTAACCGACTCTGTGTAACCCTAACCCTATCCGGTGTCTATATAAACCGGAGGGTTTTAGTCCGTAGGACAACATACACATCAACAATCATACCATAGGCTAGCTTCTAGGGTTTAGCCTCCTCGGTCTCGTGGTAGATCTACTCTTGTACTACCCATATCATCAATATTAATCAAGTAGGACGAAGGGTTTTAGTTCCATCGAGAGGGCCTGAACCTGGGTAAAACTTCGTGTCGCTTGCCTCCTGTTACCATCCGGCCTACGCACAGTTCGGAACCCCCTACCCGAGATCCGCCGGTTTTGACACCGACATTGGTGCTTTCATTGAGAGTTCCTCTGTGTCATCGCCATCAGGAAGGATGCCTCGCCCCGTCTTTAAAGACGGCACCATTGCTAAGGGAGCTTTGGCTGTTGGCCAAACCCTCCGGCTAGGTGGTTTTCTTATGACCGCCTGTTCAGCTTCTGCGTCGACGATGACCTCTCGAGCCATTGAAAACAATCTTCATGTCAGCTCGGAACTTGCCGAGCAGTTAGATCCAATGGAGCTTTCCTCCATAAACGAGCTCTTGGATCGCTTCGCCGCCCTGGGAGTCGCTACGGATTACGACCAGATCGGGCCTAAAACCGATCTGAGAGAGATTAACTCTCCCCAAGTCACCCATCACGTTGCCGTGGTAGAGGGACAGTGCGGCGACCCTTCATCTATCTTAAGGACTCGCTACGTCCGGATTCCCGATCCCTCCAAGCCGGATACCCGCGGAGGGGAGGATATCACTCAAGACCTGAACATAGAGTCAGGCAACGGGCTGGATTCATTAGACAACATCCAGGAATCCAAATTTTCGAGTTCGGGAATTCCTCGGCCTCTGAGCCTTAGATGGGGTGAGGCTTCGTATTTAATTCCACCCACCCACCCCAACATAAGTGATCTATCCAAAATCAGTCAAGAACCCAATGAAACAGTACATCATTACTAGGCCAAATTCCTCTTAGTTAAGAACAGGCTAAGGGACTGCCGTGAGGAAGACGCAATCTCAATCTTCTATGATAATTGCACGGACAAGGGAATACTCAACGCCATAAGTCGCCGTGATATTACATGCTTCGCTGACTTGGCGTTCATTGTACAAAAGTACTGTGCGATGGAAAGCGCCTAGAAAACCGAAATAAAATTTTGGGACAATCCGGCCCTGAATACAAACCCAGTCCGAAATAAAAGGGTGCATCATCACCAGTCACCCGGGTCAAGCAGTAAAAAGCAAAAACCCTCTACGGGGCATGGAACCATACTGGAAGGATGGCTTAATGGACCCTGTAAAATTCATAGTACAGAGGACGCCACACCAACTCACAGCCTCAGAGCATGTTGGATACTCCGGCAGGTGGCCAAAATTGGCGAAAATCTCCTAATTCCAGAGGCCACAGAAAGCCACCCCAGAGACACCAATACGGTATTAACAGTCTTCGAGACTTTCGCATCAAATAATATGTGAAAAAGGACACTCCGCAGCCTTGCTGAAGTCTACCAAGTAGCAACGATAAACCCATGGAGTGACACGGCTATTACCTTTAATGCCAGTGATGAACCTAAATTCCGAACAGCCCGAGCACCAGCTGCATTGGTCCTCA
This sequence comes from Triticum dicoccoides, assembly GCF_002162155.2. Taxonomy (NCBI): domain Eukaryota; kingdom Viridiplantae; phylum Streptophyta; class Magnoliopsida; order Poales; family Poaceae; genus Triticum; species Triticum dicoccoides. Next base: position 677,808,996 of record NC_041384.1, on the reverse strand, counting down.
GTCCAATAGTGGACGACTTTCGTCTTACCAAGGTACTCATGGAGGGCGGCCGCGGATTGAACCTCATTTATGAGGAGACCCTTCAAAAAATGGAAATAGACTGGAACCGCATTGAGCGAAGCAGCACAACCTTTAGAGGAATAATCCCCAATCGGGAAGCGCGCTGTACAGGAAAAATCACACTAGATGTGGTGTTCGGCACGCCGGATAATTACAGGTCTGAAGAGGTCACGTTCCAGGTGGCTCCGTTCAGCAGCGGTTATCACGCTCTGCTAGGGCGGGAAGCGTTCACAATCTTCCAAGCAATACCCCATTACGGGTACATGAAGCTCAAGATGCCCGGGCCTAACGGGATCTTCACTCTCGCTAGTGATCCGGACATAGCACTCCGCGCCGAAAACAAGACAGCCGCACTAGCCCTCGAGGCACTATCCGAAGCCCTAGCGGCTGAGGAGCTGACTGCGCTGTGCTCTATAGTGAATAGGGACGATGTGGTACTCGACAAAAGATCCAAGTCCACCTCCTTTAAATTGGCGGACGAAATAGTCAAATTCCAAGTCCATCCAACGGACCCCAATAAAACAGCTTCCATCGGGGCACAGTTAAACCCTGATGTCGACGCCGCATTGCGAGAGTTCCTATAAGAGAACTGGGACATTTTCGCCTGGCACCCTTCAGACATGCCAAGAATCCTGCGCAGGCTGGCCGAGCACAGCTTAAATATCCAAACAGGATTCAAACCTGTCAAACAGGCTCTTCGGCGTTTTTCCGAACCTAAGAGACAGGCCATGGGAGAGGAGCTAGCAAAGCTATTGGAGGTCGGATTCATCAGAGATATAAAACATCCAGACTGGCTAGCAAACCTGGTGATGGTACCAAAGAAGGACAAATCCTGGCGCTTGTGTGTCGATTTTAAAGACCTTAACAAGGCTTGCACAAAGGATCCCTTCCCCCTCCCCCGCATCGATCAAATTATCGACGCTACCGCAGGACACGATTTGTTGTGTTTCCTCGACGCGTATTCTGTCTACCATCAAATCAAGATGGCAGAACCAAACCAAGCCACAACGGCATTTATCACACCATACGGGCCATTCTGCTTCAACACGATGCCCTTCGGGCTCAAAAACGCCGGCGCAACATATCAGCGCATGATTCAGACATGTCTGGCAAGCCAGATCGGCAAAACAGTGGAGGCATATGTAGATGATGTGGTCATCAAAACAAGACATGTTGAATCTCTAGTAGACGACTTGAGGCTCACATTTGATAACCTCCGAACATACGACATCAAGCTCAACCCGGAAAAATGCGTTTTCGGCGTTCCAGCCGGAAAGCTCTTGGGCTTCATTGTATCCGGTAGAGGAATTGAAGCAAATCCAGCTAAGATCTGAGCTCTGTCACAACTGGATATCCCAAAGGACCTCAAACAGATACAAAAGTTAACTGGATGCGTGGCGGCTCTAAGCCGCTTTATCTCCCGCTTGGAAGAAAAGGCCCTACACCTTTACCGCCTCCTTCGGTCCACCGCACACTTCAAATGGACGGATGCAGCCACAACCGGAATCTACGAAATAAAAGCCATACTGGCAACAAATCCAGTCCTGGCCGCGCCAAACATCAGCGAACCAATGCTATTATACATTGCGGCAACACATCAGGTTGTAAGCGCAGTGCTCGTCGTCGAACGAGAAGCGGACGGACACAAATTCCCCCTTCAAAAGCCGGTCTATTATGTGTCCACTGTCCTCACTCCCTGCAAATCACAGTACCCGCATTATCAAAAGACTGCATACGCGGTATTCATGGCATCCCGGAAGCTACGACACTACTTTCAAGAGTGTTCAATAACAGTAGCCTCGGAAGTACCACTTAACGATATTATAAACAACCGTGACGCAACGGGCCGGATTGCAAAATGGGCCATTGAGCTCCTCCCGTTCGACATAACTTATAAGCCACAACGAGCCATCAAGTCGCAAGTCTTGGCCGACTTCGTCGCATAATGGACGGAGGCCGAACTCCCTAAAGAGTACGACACATATTCAAGTTGGATGATGCATTTCGACGGCTCCAAGATGTTGGCTGGACTGGGGGCTGGCGTCGTTTTGACGTCCCCCACAGGAGACACAGTTCAATACGTACTACAAATTATGTACACGGACTCCAACAATGTAGCCGAATATCAGGCCCTTTTACATGGTCTCCGGATGGCAGTATCCATGGGCATCCAACGCCTAGAGGTGCGCGGGGACTCGAACCTCGCAATATCCCAAATAAATGGAGACTTCGATGCTAAGGATCCAAAAATGGCAGCTTACCGCAATGTCGTCCTAAAAATGTCAGCTCGGTTCGAGGGGCTTGAATTTCACCATATAGCCCGGGAAAATAATCAGGCGGCAGATGTCCCGGCACGCATCGGCGCAAAACGCGATGTAGTCCCCCCAACATCTTCTTAGAAAGGCTGTTCAAGCCATCCGTAGTATGGGAAGGGGAGCCGAACAATAACAGCCCGGACTCAACCGCACTGCCCGACACCGAACATTCTGACACAATCAGAGGCTCTGCCAATGAAATAACACCTTCAGCCCACATAATAATGGCCGTTATCGCCCCGTGGACAGAACCATTCCTCGCCTACCTTACTAGGCAGGAACTCCCCGAGGACCAAAATGAGGCACGCGGCATAGTGCGGCGATCCAAAGCCTACAGAGTCCACGAGGGAGAGCTTTATAAGAAAAGCACTACCGGAGTCCTTCAAAGGTGCATTTCCGAAGAGGAGGGGTGGAACCTCCTGGCTGAAATTCATGCCAGACTTGGTGGTCATCACGCTGCAGCCCGGTCCCTTGTAAGCAAGGCCTTCCATACAGGCTTTTATTGGCCGACGGCCCAGGCGGACGCTCAGGACTTAGTCCAACGATGCACCGGTTGCCAGCTCTTTGCAAACCAAATCCATATGCCACCCACCGCCCTCCAAACTATCCCCATTACTTGGCCCTTCGCGGTCTGGGGGCTTGATATGGTTGGACCCCTTAAAGGCGGAACCCACAAGCAAAAATACTTACTGGTCATGGTGAATAAGTTCACCAAATGGATAGAAGCCAAGCCTGTTAAGACGGCCGAATCCGGACCGGTGATAGACTTTATATCCGGGTTTGTACACCGTTACGGCGTCCCCCACATCATCATCACTGATAATGGCATGAACTTCATGGCTGGCGAGGTAAAACTCTGGTGCAAAAACATGGGCATCAGGCTCGATTATGCTTCCGTCTATCACCCACAAACTAACGGCCAGGTCGAACGTGCAAATGGTATTATCATGAGCGGCATCAAACCCAGATTAGTGTGGTCCCTCAAGGAATCTAACACGCACTAGGTAGAGGAGCTCGACTCTGTACTCTGGAGGCTGCGGACCATGCCGAATCGCACCACTGGATACACACCGTTCTTTATGGTGTACGGCGCAGAGGCAGTTTTTCCTTGCGACATAATTCATGACTCACCTCGAGTGCGCATGTACGAAGAAAGAGAAGCCGAGCTCGATCGGCAGGATAACTTGGATGCATTGGAGGAGGAGCGTGACGTGGCAAAAGCCTGTTCCACATTCTATCAACAGCAGGCTCGAAGATACCAAAGCAGAGAAGTACGGGCCAAAAATTACAACGTTGGCGAATTAGTTCTACGACTACCAGACAAGAAAAAGGACAAACTCAAGCCCAAGTGGGAAGGTCCCTTCATAATTGACCAAGTCCTGACTGGTGGAGCGTAACGTCTACGGGATGCATTGGATAACCGACTCGAGCCAAACCCATGGAACGCAGCCCGTCTCCGAAGATTCTATGCCTAGTGTCGGACTCTGTGTTCATCTCCTTCCTCTGTCCATCTTTTATATTTTCTGTCTTACATTTCTCTTCTTCTTCTTCTTCTCTCTCTCTCTCTTATAGCCTCTAAAGGCTCATAAAGTGATGCGCTATCCACGCTCATTAAATTTGGGGGCTTCTTTAAACATAAGCTTATTCATGTGGGCTTCATGCCCAACACATGTGTCACACTTCCGCATGTACCTTTTATTCACCATTATATGCATCGATATGACTTAACTTTTGGCCAAGCTGGGTTGCCTGGCTCCTGTGCTTACCCCTACGTTCCCGATTGTTCGGCTAGGTGGTAAAGGGAGCACCTCTGCGATTGTTACTGCCGGGTCAGCCGGACGTGTACCTCAGACTGGGTGAAGCCGAAAGCTAGCGTTCTTAAGGGAATATTCGGTCGGTGAACTAAAGATGATCTTTTTTACTTTTATCTATACGCCCCCAGATGTTTTTCCTGTGTTTCTTTTTGCAGCATGGACATGCACCTTAGGGCATGCCTCCCAGGGAAAGGAACCCCTAACGAAACTATTCTCCCTGGAAGATGTTTCTTACTAACCATGTAATATAACATACCTAGTCGGACACTTGTCTGTTCACGCCCTAATGACCCCTACGCCTGGTCTCCATGCATTCCCCGGTTCCTATATAACCGCATGGGAATTCGGACACACTCTGGACCGTCAGGTCCCGAGGCTGAAGCGAAAAGGTCGGCCATGACAAATGATCTACAATCCGGCTAGAAGGCATTATAAATGTCAATTAAATTACATAGTCATTTTGACTGGTTGTATTCCTCTTCAATACCATCTAACAGGTTGTCTAATTTACAGTCCTGCTGGGAATACTTGGCGGCTAACTCTACTTGGCCGTATACTAAGCTTACAGGGATCTCCTTCCCATCGGGTCCTACAGGACCGACCTCAGCCATGTGGTTGGGGTCAGCCTTTGCGTACCGCGTCTTCACCATGGCCCAGGCCTGCCTAGCGCCTTGACGGTAGGCTGATATCTTCCACAATTGGAAGCACCACCGTGCTCCCTTTAGCTTCTCCGCAAGCTCTCCAAGACCTTCGGGCATGGAGACGGATGGCCACAGGGCCTGGGCGACGCCTCACATCGCCTGCCGAACTCGATCGAGCAGTTGCGAGAGCTCGGGAAGAAGGTCACCCGTAGAACCGGGCATCTCCTCTGCAGGACAACCTGTTAGCACACCTATAGACATTGCTCTGTTAGTCGACTTCCCCGCCGAACTTTCTTTCAAAAGGTTCGTTCAAGCACTTACTAATTATGCCGCGCCGAAGCCATTGATTCTCCTTCACGGAGTCTGACAGCTGGGCACGAACATCTTTCAGCTCGACGCCCAGCTTGGTGTTGGCATCTTGGAGATCGTTCTTCTCCCCCATCACCTTTATCAGCACCCTCTCACCAACCTTTAGCTGGCGTAGGAGGTGTTGCCTTTCCGGATTCAATCCGGCGCCATCTGCAATTTCATTTGTCAGATTTGCACCAAAGCCGTGCTTCGCAAAATACTTATCTTTCGAAGTGAATATTACCAGAGGGGTCTCCTTAGGCTCCCCTGCCGCGGCTAGTGCGGCCTCAAGTTGGGCTTTGCACTCTTCCAGCTCCTTGGACAGTAGGGAATTCTTTTCCGTAAGAACCTGCATCACAAATGATCCTTAAATCAGTTATTCTAACTGTTTCAAGTCTCGGGGGCTACTGGTATATACATATAATTACCAGAATTTTCTTACCCGTATGTCTTTTACATATTGCTCCATGGCTCTGGCTAGACCATTTTGAGCGGCACGGAGGTGTGCATCTCCTGAGTTGAAGGCATCTAACGCCCCTAGGGAGAAACAAGCATCGCGAAGAATTGTCTGGCGACGCCTGTGGTTCATGGCACTCTCCACCTCAGAGTTGGTGGCAGACAACCTGTCCACATCCTCCATTGGAGGAGCGTCTGGCGCGCGCCTTGCGTTCGCCTCCGCCTCCGGACCAGTCTTTGGAGCCTGGCTGGTGGAGGCGCGATTAGCAGCCTCTCTGGGTATAGTCCAGCGAGGTCTCTTTGTCCTGAAGAGAGCACGAGTGTCAATGTGCCTCGAAGGTATAACACCTGGGATAAGGGGGTGCGCCATACCTTTGCGCTGACGCCTCGGTTCGGACTGCACTTCTTTTCGGCCCACGGGGCCCCACGGCCCCTTGTTGGCTTGTCGCCGCAGGTTCGGCCTTCCTCCTTAAAAACCTCCCCTGCAAGGGCGGACACCTATTTGGGGTACTGGGACTTTGATCTCAGGTACCCGGGGCGTCAGGATTAGCCCTGGGTAATCGGCCGTAATGGCCACCGAGGCGTTGTCCTCACTCAATTGATGGAACACTCCATCAATCAGCTCCACAGATATGTCCGGATCCTCTTGAGAGGCCCGGTCAAGGGACCGTCCTGGGTCCTCGGGTTGTGGAGGAGGGATGCTCATTTCCTTAACAGCCCGGCGCAGTTCCTGCGTTAAAGTCGTCAGACTGAATATTTCACAATGGGAATACAAAACAGATGGACAAGTAAATACGGCCGCTTACCCAGCTCGGGGCATTGTGCATGGAGAATCCACCCTGAGGGTTGACGCGGAGAAATTCCTCCTCTTCTCCCTTATACAAAGTGGACAAGATCTTTAGTAGAGCGGCAGCTGAATCCGGCCCCTTACGGCCGTAGCGGGTGGCGTCGTCCTCCCCGTTGAAGTCCCACATGGGGTGGCTTCTATACTGAAGCGGCTGCACCCCCCGCATAATGCATTCGGCCATAACCCCGATCATGGTTAGTCCGGAATTGGCTAACAATCTTATTTGGCCCATCAGGTAAATAATGTCCCTGTCACTTTCCCTTTGAGGGCTCCGTGGGCACCAGCTTAGGCGCTTCTTTAAGGGAGCACTGTTGAATTCAGGGAGGCCGATCCGGACAGGATCCGGCAACGGGACGTCTTCTATATAGAACCATTCCGAGGGCCAGTCTTCAGACGCCTTCTTTGGGGTTCCGGATAGATATCCGGTCCCGGCGATGCGCCACACTTCGGCTCCACCCACTTGATACATTGACCCCTTCTTGGAACGGGGCACGAGGCAAAATAGCTCCTTCCACAGTCCGAAATGAGCTTCAACACCCAAGAACAGCTCGCAGAGGGCTACAAAGCCTGCGATATGCAATACTGAGGCAGGCGTGATATGATGTAGCTGGAGGCCGTAGAATTCCAGCAGCCCCCGGAGAAATGGGTGGATTGGAAATCCGAGCCCCCTTATTAAGTAAGGGACAAGGCACACCCGCTCTCCTTTGGAGGGATTAGGGGCATTCTCTGCTTGCTCTCCGCCGTTGTAGACGGCAAGACCGGCTCGAACCGGGACCATATAGGCCGGGGGGAGAAATCCCTTGGTCTGGAGCGTCACTAGATTGCTATGCGGGATGGAACATCTCTCCCAATATCCAGGCTTAGGGCTGGAAGGGCGAGGGGAGGAGTTGCGATGGCTGGCCATGGTGGAATGGACCTTTGTCGGATGCGATCTTATGAACACTCGCGGAGGGGAGAAGGTGTGGATTGGATCTAAATCCTCGTCCCCTTAAATAGGGCAGCTCATTTACGCGGCTAGGGGTGTGAATGTAAAAACACTCAGACTTTTCATATTCGTTTGACACGTGGGAAGCGACCATTATTGGGCGTAGAAGCCAAGAAGCGCAACATATACAAGAAATCGGACTTTATTCAAATAGGTACACGGTATTTGGAGGAGAACCCGCCTTGCAATGCCGAAGACAATCTGCATGCCGGACTCATCGTCATTGAAGCCTGGTTCGGGGGCTATTAAGGGAGTCCTGGATTAGGGGGTGTTCGGATAGCTGGACTATACCTTCAGCCGGACTCCTGGACTATGAAGATACAAGATTGAAGACTTCGTCCCGTGTCCGGGAGGGACTTTCCTTGGCGTGGAAGGCAAGCTTGGCGATACGGATATGTAGATCTCCTACCATTGTAACCAACTCTGTGTAACCCTAACCCTATCCGGTGTCTATATAAACCGGAGGGTTTTAGTCCGTAGGACAACATACACATCAACAATCATACCATAGGCTAGCTTCTAGGCTTTAGCCTCCTCGATCTCGTGGTAGATCTACTCTTGTACTACCCATATCATCAATATTAATCAAGCAGGACGTAGGGTTTTACCTCCATCAAGAGGGCCCGAACCTGGGTAAAACTTCGTGTCCCTTTCCTCCTATTACCATCCGGCCTAGATGCACAGTTCGGGACCCCCTACCCGAGATCCGCCGGTTTTGGCACCGACAGAGACCGCCAGTTGTTTGGACCGGATCTGATTAAGGAGTCTGAACAGAAGGTGAAATTGATTCGCGATAGGCTCAAGGTAGCCCAATCCAGGTAGAAGAGCTACACAAATTCTAAATGCAAGGAGACAGTTTACGAAGTCGGAGACTGAGTTTATCTTCGAGTATCTCCACTTCGAGGGGTTAAGCGCTTTCGAGTTAAGGGAAAGTTAGCGCCACGTTTTGTAGGACCATACAAGGTTTTGGAGCGTATGGGAGAAGTAGCCTACAAGTTGAAATTGCCCGAAGGATTGTCAGGAGTTCACCACATGTTCCACATTTCCCAGTTGAAGAAGTGCCATGCAGAGATGGCTGATATACCGTTGAGAGATACAGTGCCGCTGGAAGCGATTCAGTTGGCCAGTGATTTGACCAGTCAAGATTCTTGAGTATGCCAGCCGAGTCACCCGCAGCAAGGTTATCAAGTTTTGCAAAGTTCAGTGGAGCCACCACACGGAGGATGAAGCCACCTGGGAGCGAGAGGAAGATTTGCTGAAGGACCACCCTCACCTATTTTCTAGCCAACCCGAATCTCGAGGGCGAGATTCATCTTAAGGGGGGTAGGTTTGTAACATCCCAAATTTCCAATTCGGAATGTTATACACTAGATCATCAATGCATATCATATTTTATTGCTCTTGGGCCTGATCCAGAAATTCTACGCAACTCAAGGACCCACGGAGAGTGTTGGAGATTTCGTTATTTTCATATTTGAGTTTTCTCAAATTTTGAAAATAGGATCATTTGATTTTATTTATTTTATCTTCAATTATTTCTATTATAAAATAAGTGAGAGGGAATAAAATGACTTTCCCAAAATTTAGAAATATTGAGGATTCTATACCTACTAATAAAGCAAGGTGTGTTTCTCCAATTTTTTCATCCGTTCACCACCGAAAATATTTTTCTTATATCCGAGGTGGTACTAAATTTTCATGGTCCATCTGTTAAAAAATAAAAATTTTTGTCCAGAATTTCATACGTGGGCCGCACGCTTTAAGGCCCAGAAAAGCCACTCATTTATATCCTGCACACACAGCTGGGGAACCTAATTTGTCGCACAACGCGACATATAATTGGAGCTTCCCATCGGTCGCCCAATGTTGGGCCGTCCCATTTCTGATTTTTCCGTGTTCTTTTTCTATTTTTATTTTTTCCCTTCCAATTTATTTTTTCCTTTTCCCATACATTAATTTTATAAATTTTCCAAAATTTAGTTTTTTGTAGTAATTTTTGTTAAATCTGGAAATTTCAAAATTTCTTCCCACTTTAAAAAAGAATTGGAAATTTAAACTTTTATTTTTGTTCAAAATTTGTTTCAAAATTGAAAAAATGTTCGCATTTTTGAAAAAAATTGAATTTTTTTCTAGATATCTAAAATAAATTTCATTTAAAAATAACAGAAATTCGTTAAAAAATTCATTTTATTGAAATGTTCACAAATTCAAAAAAATATTCGTGATCAAAAAGACATTTTGGAAAATTGATTTTAATGTTCAAAACAAGTTTCCATTTTAAAAAATTGTTCACAAATTCAAAAAATGTTCATTTCTCCGCCTTAAAAATGATCCTGTTTTCAAAAAGTGTTTGTAAATTTAAGAAAATCTTCCTATTTCAAGTTTTATTTTCCTTTTCTAGAAATTAACGTTTTTTCAGAAAAAATGCTCACATGTTTAAGAACATCAGGACGTCACCATAAAACCTCGACAATGAGGCGGACCTGAAGGTAAAAATGCACGAATTGGGTAGTGGCCGCCACTCCCACCAACCCCACTACTATAAAGATCTTGCGGGCCAAACATGACCCGCGAGAACACCACAACTCTCTGCTGTATCGCCCCACTATTGTCTGGAGACCATTTTGATGGACACATCAGCTATCTCTCCCGATGCTTCTCGCAAAAAATCTCTCCCGTTGCAACGCACGGGCATATGTGCTAGTTAATAATAAAATCAAATAAGATTTTATTTTGGAGTTTTTCATTGTTTTATTTGAATTTAGGAAAAATTGCATGTTTTAAAAAAACTGCATTTAGGGCCAACAAAATGTTCATCCTGTTCTAAATATTTTATTTAGATGGTGAAAATTTGTTTTGGCATTTTTAGATCTTGATTTATTTTTTCTAGAATTTGTTTTCTTAGTTCGGCAAAATTATTTTAAAAAAAACCCGCGCGCCCGACTGGGCCGAAGGCCCAGTTGTCGGGGGCGATGTTGATTCCCGCCAACACCTATGGAGACAGGGCCCCTTTCGGTTCGGTGGGGGGCGGAGAGCGCACAAAGAGCGGATCGAGGCAGTGCACGCGGGCGATTTTACCCAGCTTCGGGCCGCACGGATGCATAAATCCCTACTGCTGCTTGTTTGTGTATATTGGATTCTTGCTCAGGAGCGATGGACGCTGCCAGACTGAGCGTGGGAGTGTTCCTGGTGTTGAACGAGCCGAACTGGCCGAGCCTCAGAACTTCCGAACCTCTTCTACGTTGCGCTCGGGCCTCCTTTTATACTCTCAAGGGGTCACCGACAGGGGGCAACATAGACAACAAGGGTAAAAATGGAAAAGGATGCGGTAGGTGCAGCTACCACTACTGTGGATACAGTGCACCCTACCTAACTCTGACGGCAGGGGACAAGGGCATTAAATGTCTGTCTGAGTCTCCTAAACAGTGCAAAAGGTGACCGTTAGGAGCGCCACCGTTTGCCACGATGGGCTTCTCTTCATTTCTGCTTGCCACCACGTATCCCTAGCTGCACGGCCTCCCGCCACGTGTGCTTGGGAGAGTCCCAGAGCGACACGTTAGCAGGTGAGCTGGAGCGCGGGCACGAAGTGGGGGTTTCCCGCGGCAAGCTCCTTGCCGCGGCCGTCGTCTTGTAGCGTCTGGAAGCTTGTCGCTCGCCGGATCTTGCCGGGACGCAGGGCGCGTCGTGGCAAGCTTTCTTGGTATGCCTTGAGTGGCCTTCCCGGCAAGCTCCTCTTGCCGGGGTCTTGTCTCTTCCCGGCAAGATCCTCTTGCCGGGGCCTTGGTTGGCCTTCCCGGCAAGCTCCTCTTGCCGGGGCCTTGGTTGGCCTTCCCGGCAAGCTCCTCTTGCCGGGGCCTTGGTTTGAGTACTTTGTTCTTGAATGGTCTTTAAGGGAACCACGGAGGGTCCTGGCGGTCACCCGGCAAGCCTTGCCGCGGGGCGCTGCAACTGCCCGTGCACGAGTTCGGGGTAATAGGGTACCCCTACTCTAGTACACCGACAGGAGCCCCCGGGCCTGGGCCATACACGGTGCCGACCGCTGTTGGGCCAGGCCCAAAACAATGCACGGGCACGCGCGGCCTAGGTCACGCCGAATCTAACTCCGCTCCCACTGCGCACGCCCAGAACGGCACGCGTCAAACGCGGTGTCGTGGGTGAGATCGTGGGTGGCGTGCGTGGGGCTAAGCCCCCCGAGCATGCGTCAGGCCACGATGATGGGGACGATTCACGCCCTCCTCCTTAAACGGAGGTAGGTGTGAGGGCGTGGTGCATTTACTGGACGGGGCCGGTGCGCGGTTTTCGGGACGTCCACTCCCCGCGTTCACGGGGGGAGCGAGGCCGCCTCATCTGTCGCCTTAGTTCTGCATCCCCGCCACGCGGCTCCCATGCGCTTGGGGTCACGGACGGTGGAGTGGGAAACTGGGCCGTCGCGAGCGGGTTGGCCCGGACTCCCTGCCCTTCTCGGGTCTTGATTCGCTGAGCGGGGCGGCCGAGCCCCCACCTCGCTCCTTTATAAAGAGCAGGATGGGAGCACAGAAACCCGCACTCTCTCATCTTTTCCTTTCTTCAGCTTCTGCTCCCCTTTCTCTCATCTGCCATGGAGAAAGGGAACCCAAGCCCTTCATCGGTGGCGGCAAGGGTCGCCGCCAGACAGCGCATCTCTCCCTCTTCCGCGCCCGTGGTGGCAGAGCCAGCCATGAGGGGAAGAGGGAGGAGGCGAGGCCGCGGACGAGGTCGAGGACGAGGTCGAGGCGCTCGGGGAAGAGGCGGACGGGGCGGCGCGTCAGCTTCACCTCCGCCGGCGGCTCCTCCCCCCACGGCGGTCCATATAGGAGACGACCCTTGCGAGTTCTTCGTCAGGCTGCGCCGGGCGCCTCGTCGTCGCCTCCGGCTTCCAGCTCCGTTTGCGCGCGCGATGGAAGTGGAGCCGCCCGAGACGCTGAGACTGCACATGAGGGGCTGTGGGATCAACAGCACGCGAGTCCGCGTTGTATTCCCAGCCCCTAATGTGATGTATCTTGATCGAGGGTGGAAGACATTCGCCCGCATCCACAGCTTGACGGAGGGGTTTACCCTCCATTTTAAGTTGATGGAGGGCGATCTCCTCTCCGTCAAGGCCTTCGGGTGCTTCGGCACTCGGGCGAAGTGCTGCATGGACAGCTCCTCCGACAGCGAAGGCTCCTCCTCGAGCAAGAGCGACGAGGAGGGGAGCGACATCGACGACGAGGGTAGCGGGCAGCGCGGTAGCGGGTCCGACTAGGCGGCGGGCGCCGCCTTGCGCGGCACCGGCGACCCCATCATCCGCGTCGCCGGCTTCTTGAACTCCCCGGGGTCGTCTCCTTGGGCGGCTGGCATAGGGAGGCTGCGGAAGGGGAAGAGGGCAGGCGACAAGGCCGTCAAGCCAGAGTACGAGGGCGTGGTGCCCTCGACAGCGTGCTGACGTCCTGTCGCCCTTTCTTCGAGCCCTGCTTCCAGCGCCGCCGTCGCCGTCCAGCCTTCGGACGGCCTCTGGGATGTTCCCTTGCTGTCTTCTGGCACCCGTAGCTCGCCTAGGCACTCCTTTTGCCCTTTTCGTCTCCTTGACCTGCCTCCTGAAATGGGGGACAGGAAAGGGATTACGGGCATCTTATCTTTTTAGTTTGTAAGCCTTCGGGCCTTAGCTGTATCTAGAACTTGTAATCCTCTCTTTCATGTTCTTCATCCTCTATGGACTGTACCTGAGTGGGATGTTTTTTAATGAAAAGGGGATGCTTGCCGGGTTATTTGTCTCGCGAGTTAAACCCACGCCAAGGAGCAAATCCTTGGTATCCCTCGGACAGACATTTCATCTCTCGGCAACAAGCCCTGCCGCCTTCCCACGTCGCTCAACCTTTCTCACGCTTTTAACGGAGGCAGGAACGAGGTGGGTGCGGTCTCCTCGTTTCATCCCTTTGCTGCCGCGACTACGACCAAACTTGGCCCCGAGAACGAGCCCCAGGGCCTAGAGTCGAGGGAGCACGGCAGTTTCCGGGGAGAAACGTGGTTTCGCTTTCCCTAGTCCATAAGAGGATGCATGATGAGGGATGAAAGACTTATCTGATAGTGCAGCCCTCGGCAACTCTGGTTTGTCGTGGACGATTCTTGGCACTCACAGCCCCCAGCGATACTGGCTTGCCAGGAAGGCTTTTATCTTCAGCAGGGAACTTTGACGTTCTCGATGCCGGCTTCCGGCAAGGTGGTTGCCAGGAAGACTTTTATCTTCAGCAGAGAACTTTGATGTTCTCGATGCCGGCTTCCGGTAAGCTGGTTGCCAGGAAGGCTTTTATCTTCAGCAGAGAAACTTGACGTTCTCGATGCCGGCTTCCGGCAAGCTTGTTGCCAGGAAGGCTTTTATCTTCAGCAGAGAACTTTGACGTTCTTGATGCCGGCTTCCAGCAAGCTGGTTGCCAGGAAGGCTTTTATCTTCAGCAGAGAACTTCGATGTTCTCGATGCCGGCTTCCGGCAAGCTGGTTGCCAGGAAGGCTTTTATCTTCAGCAGAGAACTTCGACGTTCTCGATGCCGGCTTCCGGCAAGCTGGTTGCCAGGAAGGCTTTTATCTTCAGCAGAGAAACTTTGACGTTCTTGATGCCGGCTTCCGGCAAGCTGGTTGCCAGGAAGGCTTTTATCTTCAGCAGAGAAACTTTGATGTTCTCGATGCCGGCTTCCGGCAAGCTTGTTGCCAGGAAGGCTTTTGGCGAAGAACTTCGTTGTTCTTGACACCGGCTCCCGGCAAGATCGTTGCCGGAAAGGCTTATGGCGAACAACTTCGTTGTTCTTGACACCGGCTCCCGGCAAGATCGTTGCCGGAAAGGCTTATGGCGAAGAACTTTGTTGTTCTTGACGCCGGCTCCCGGCAAGGTCGTTGTCGGGAAGGCTTATGGCGAAGAACTTCGTCGTTCTTGACGCCGGCTTCCGGCAAGCTCGTTGCCAGAAAGGCTTATGGCGAAGAACTTCGTCGTTCTTGACGCCGGCTTCCGGCAAGATCGTTGCCGGAAAGGCTTATGGCGAAGAACTTCGTCGTTCTTGACGCCGGCTTCGGCAAGATCGTTGTCGGAAAGGCTTATGGCGAAGAACTTTGTCGTTCTTGACGCCGAAGAGATTGGCCCTAAGGGCGTTGCCAGCCCCCGGGCCATAACTGCGTTCAAACATAGCAAGTGATTAGCATCCGAAGTGCACTCAACTTGCTTGCGAATTTCGACTTTTGCTGCATATTTCCTATACCTGCTGGAATGCTTTCCGGTGCGTATGATCCAGCCAGTAGCGCTTGAGGGAACGGGCCCTTAGCGGCTATTCGGGAACAACGCCTCCCGGAAAGGTTTACCTTCTTGGTTCTAGCGCAACCGCACAAGTTTCCGAGCGGACTCGAGGCAACATGGAGCGCAACTAGCCCCGAGAAGGCTCCTCGGCATACAGGTCTATGCAGAAATCTCAAATAAATAGCGGATGCTATCTTCCTGTTCAACCTCTCTTTGTACGTCCACCGTACGCTTTCTAGTTGCAGCTCGCTTAAGTTGTTGAGCGGACTCGAAAACAAAGTAAGGGCGCTAGCGGCTCACTTAAGTTGCTGAGCGGACTCGAAGCAAAGTAAGGGCGCTAGCAGCTCACTTAAGTTGTTGAGCGGACTCGAAACAAAGTAAGGGCGCGACTAGCTACGAGTTGATTCCTCCGCGCACAGGTTTTCCGTACAAAGAACAAGATCTCCGAGGCGGATAACCTTATATAGCAAGGAAATATCTAAAGTTTTGCATGACTTAGCTTTTTCTGTTGCCGCACTGGCGTCGTTCTTTTGCTAGCCCGCTCCTCGGGAGCCATGACGATGAAGATTTAGCTTGCGTGCACGCCGGATCGGGTTCGCACGATCTCGACGCCCCCTACCTGGCGCGCCAGAGATGTCGGGGGCGATGCTGATTCCCGCCAACACCTATGGGGACAGGGCCCCTTTCGGTTCGGTGGGGGGCGGAGAGCCCACAAAGAGCGGATCGAGGCAGTGCACGCGGGCGATTTTACCCAGCTTCGGGCCGCACGGATGCGTAAAACCCTACTGCTGCTTGTTTGTGTATATTGGATTCTTGCTCAGGAGCGATGGACGGTGCCAGACTGAGCATGGGAGTGTTCCTGGTGTTGAACGAGCCGAACTGGCCGAGCCTCTGAACTTCCGAACCTCTTCTACGTTGCGCTCGGGCCTCCTTTTATACTCTCAAGGGGTCACCGACAGGGGGCAACGTAGACAAGAAGGGTAAAAATGGAAAAGGATGCGGTAGGTGCAGCTACCGCTACTGTGGATACAATGCACCCTACCTAACTCTGACGGCAGGGGACAAGGGCATTAAATGCTTGTCTGAGTCTCCTAAACAGTGCAAAAGGTGACCGTTAGGAGCGCCACCGTTTGCCATGATGGGCTTCTCTTCATTTCTGCTTGCCACCACGTATCCCTAGCTGCACGGCCTCCCGCCACGTGTGCTTGGGAGAGTCCCAGAGCGACACGTTAGCAGGTGAGCTGGAGCGCGGGCACGAAGTGGGGGTTTCCCGCGGCAAGCTCCTTGCCGCGGCCGTCGTCTTGTCGCGTTCGGAAGCTTGTCGCTCGCCGGATCTTGCCGGGACGCAGGGCGCGTCGCGGCAAGCTTTCTTGGTATGCCTTGAGTGGCCTTCCCGGCAAGCTCCTCTTGCCAGGGTCTTGTCTCTTCCCGGCAAGATCCTCTTGCAGGGGCCTTGGTTGGCCTTCCCGGCAAGCTCCTCTTGCCGGGGCCTTGGTTGGCCTTCCCGGCAGCTCCTCTTGCCGGGGCCTTGGTTTGAGTACTTTGTTCTTGAATGGTCTTCAAGGGAACCACGGAGGGTCCTGGCGGTCACCCGGCAAGCCTTGCCGCGGGGCGCTGCAACTGCCCGTGCACGAGTTCGGGGTAATAGGGTACCCCTACTCTAGTACACCGACACCAGCCGAGCCGGCCCAGCCGCCGCCGCCTCCCGCAAGCCGGATCGGGACCAAAGTCCCAATCGCCGCCGCCGTGTTCGGGAGGGATTCGCCTCCCAAGGCCGCCCCTTTTTATAGCCACCACCGCCGCCGCCCTCTCCTCACCCCGCCCCGCACCGCAGCCCGCCCC
>NC_041384.1:677758449-677792093 GCF_002162155.2 Triticum dicoccoides | reverse complement strand
CCGCCGCCCCGCACCGCCGCCCGCCGCCTGGAGCCCCGCCAGAGCCTCGCCGGAGCCCGAGCCGAGGTAGCCGCCCGCCGCCCCGGTTTTTCTGAGAAAAATCGATCTGTTTTTTAGAAAAACCCTACTTTTCGTTTTTGGAATAGATCGGTTTTACCGGTTTATTTATTTAGCGAGCGTTCGTTCGTTTGTTCGTTTTAACGAACGCTTTCTTCATTTAGTTCCAGATAACGAACGTTCGTTTGTTAATCTGTTCGTTGTTTTTTCTTTTCTCGGATTTTCTGCCATTATTTCTGATCGTGATTTCTGATCCGATTTTTGTTCTAGTATAACTTTTCGCTCGTTTATCAAAATCAGGCGATTCAAGCGCCTGGAGTTTCGTCTCGAAACCCTCTTTCCGTTTAACCAACTCAAACAAGTTTTTGCCTCTGTAAAATTTTGACCTAGATCTAGATTAGTAATCGAAGCTTGTTTCTTTTGCCGTTTGACTTTTGTTGCTTCGTTCGATTTGATTCTTTTTGCAAACCGGTGTTCTTAAGTTGAACTATCTGGTTAGATCTCTTATTTGAGTTTTAACTATGCATTAGATGAGTACTTATTGTATTCTTGTTTGTTTGCGATAGAGTACCCGGAGTGCGCCGCTTGCTACTTCGAATCTCTAGGTTTCACGGATCATCAGCAAGGCAAGTAACACTTTGATCATACCTCATACTACCCAGTTTTTATTGCATTAGATCAATCTTCAAACATTGCACGATTAGGATCTAATTAAATTGTGGTTTTTGGGAAGTAGATGAGGTAGTACCTATTACCTGTTTTATTATCAAACCCTGGGAGTTACTTCTACGTTTGCCTATATTGCTATGCTATGTTAGTAGACGTGGATTGGGTGAGTGTATCCATGACACATGTGAGATTGTTAAATTAATGGTTTATCTAAGGTGGCAACTTAAACACACATCTGGGTGGATTGAGGCACCTGGGTATTCCAGCGATTGCCTGTTTTTTTCTTTTGGACCGCCACCCAGGCTCAAAGGGATCATGAGATTATTCATACTAGAAACTTCCGTGTGCAGCCACAAGCTACTATGGGCTCTAGCATAGTTGACTAAGTCGTGCGAACTCTTACAGTGGTAGACTAGCAGATGTAGGGGATGTAGGTTGGTACGGTCTACCCGATCGTAAGGTGCTACCGCTTCTGAAAGACTATGTCTCGGTCATCCATTTCTCAAACACCATGTAGTGCGAGAACCCCAATGGAGGAGACCGAGTCTTGTGGGGAAAAGTGCGCAAACCTCTGCAGAGTGTATAAACTAATCATGGTTAGCCGTGTCCCCGGTTATGGACATCTTGAGTATCTAGTACTTGGATTATCATGTGAATCTCCTCATGTTACTCTAATTAATTTCGTTGGGTTTTAATGATAATGCTTAATTGGGATTGAGAGGGTGTCTATACTCTCAATGTTTAACAACTACCATGATAGTTAAAATTTTTTTATTCCTTTGCAGTAGGGAAAATTGGCTTTACGCAAAATTGTAACCATAGAGCTTTCCACCAACCAAATATGCATGTAGTATAGTCTATTTCTTTCATTGCTCTCTATGTGTTATTTTGCCAGCATATTCCATGTGCTGACCCGTTTCGGGCTGCAATGTTCATGCTGCAGACTTTTCAGACAACGAGTAAGGTGCCTTAGGTCATGGTTCTATACTCAGTGATGTCGTTGGAGTTGATGGACTCACTTATCTTCCAAGCCTTCCGCTGTTATCGTTATTAGATGGCCTTAAGCCATATTTGTTGTAATAAGTTCTCTTTTGAGACACTAGTTGTAATAAGTGTGTGATTGCTACTCTGTTATAAATCCTTCAAGTATCGTGCGGTGTCAGCATTACTGATCCAGGGATGACACTGGAGCACAGAGATCGTCTGTTTGAGGTCTGGTCGCTACAAGTAGGAAGAGGAAATTCAAAACCTCCAAATATAATCGATGGAATTTTTCCAATAGAGTTGATACTATGAACTTGAGGTTGTTTCCTCGGAAAGTGTATCGTATGCTCATTACCATTAACATGAAAAGTGACATTGCCTTTGGTGCAATCAATAACAGCCCCTGCAGTATTCAAAAAGGGTCTTCCAAGAATAATAGACATACTATCGTCCTCGGGAATATCAAGAATAACAGTGTCCGTTAAAATAGTAACGTTTGCAACTACAACAGGCACATCTTCACAAATACCAACAGGTATAGCAGTTGATTTATCAGCCATTTGCAAAGATATTTCAGTAGGTGTCAACTTATTCAAATCAAGTCTACGATATAAAGAGAGAGGCATAACACTAACACCGACTCCAAGATCACATAAAGCAGTTTTAACATAATTTCTTTTAATGGAGCATGGTATAGTTGGTACACCGGGGTCTCCAAGTTTCTTTGGTATTCCACCCTTAAAAGTATAATTAGCAAGCATGGTGGAAATTTCAGCTTCCGGTATCTTTCTTTTATTTGTAATGATATCTTTCATGTACTTAGCATAAGGATTGGTTTTGAGCATATCAGTTAATCGCATACACAAAAAGATAGGTCTAATCATTTCAGCAAAGCGCTCAAAATCCTGATCATCCTTTTTCTAGGATGGCTTGGGAGGAAAATGCATGGGTTTCTAAACCCAAGGCTCTCTTTCTTTTCCATGTTTCCTAGCAACAAAGTCTTTCTTATCATAACGTTGATTCTTTGATTGTGGATTATCAAGATCAATAGCAGGTTCAATTTCTACATCATTATCATTACTAGGTTGAGCATCATTATGAACATTATTATTGGCATTATCACTAGTTTCAGGTTCATTACCAGATTGAGTTTCAGCATCAGAAATAGAAATATCATTTGGATTCTCAGGTGTTTCAGTAATAGGTTCACTAGAAGCATGCAAAGTCCTATCATTTTTCTTTTTCTTCTTTTTAGAAGAACTAGGTACATCTATATTATTTCTTTGAGAATCTTGCTCAATTCTCTTAGGGTGGCCTTGAGGATACAAAGGTTCCTAAGTCATTCTACCAGTTCTAGTAGCCACTCTAACAGCATTATCATTATCTTTACTATTCAATTCATTGAGCAAATCATTTTGAGCTTTAAGTACTTGTTCTACTTGAGTGGTAACCATAGAAGCATGTTTACTAATAAGTTTAAGTTCACCTTTGACATTAGCCATATAATCACCCAAGTGTTCAACCATATTTGAATTATATTTCAATTGTCTACCAAAATAAGCATTAAAGTCTTCTTGCTTAGCCATAAATTTATCAAACTCATCTAAGCATGGGGTAGCAAATTTAGTAAATGGGATTTCAGCTTTATCATATCTATAGAGAAAATTTACCTTTACTACCTGTGTTGGGTTATCAAGACCATGAGTTTCTTCAATAGGAGAAGGATTTGGATTATATGTTTCTTCAACAGGCGGTAAATTAAGACCATGTATTTCTTCAATAGGAGGTAAATTCTTAACATCTTCAGCTTTAATACCTTTTTCTTTCATAGATTTCTTTGCCTCTTGCGTATCTTCAGGACTGAGAAATAGAATACCCCTCTTGTTAGAAGTTGGTTTAGGAATAGGCTCAGGAATTGGCTCCAGAGGTGTCCAATTATTTTCATTTGTCAACATATTGTTCAATAGAATTTCAGCTTCATCCGGTGTTCTTTCCCTGAAAATAGAACCAACACAACTATCCAGGTAATCTCTGGAGGCATCAGTTAGTCCATTATAAAAGATATCAAGTATTTCATTTTTCTTAAGAGGATGATCAGGCAAAACATTAAGTAATTGGAGAAGCCTCCCCCAAGCTTGTGGGAGACTCTCTTCTTCAATTTGCACAAAATTATATATATCTCTTAAAGCAGCTTGTTTCTTATGAGCAGGGAAATATTTAGCAGAGAAGTAATAAATCATATCCTGGGGACTACGCACACAACCAGGATCAAGAGAATTAAACCATATCTTAGCACCACCCTTTAATGAGAACGGAAATATTTTAAGGATATAAAAGTAGTGAGTTCTCTCATCTTTAGTGAACATGGTAGCTATATCATTTAATTTAGTAAGATGTGCCACAACAGTTTCAGATTCATAGCCATGAAAAGGATCAGACTCAGCCAAAGTAATTATATCAGGATCAAGAGAGAATTCATAATCCATATCAGTAACACAGATAGGTGAAGTAGGAAAAGCAGGGTCAGGTTTCATTCTAGTATTTAGAGATTGCTTACTCATTTAGCTAATAACCTTTTGAGTTCATTTCTATTTTTGCAAGCTAAAATAGCGAGAGAAGCTTCTTGATCAAAAACATAACCCTTAGGAATAACAAGTGATTCTTCATCACCACTTTGATCAGTATCATCAGATTCAATATTTTCAATCTCTCTAGCCCTAGCAAGTTATTCATCAAGGAAATCACTAAGTGGCACAGTAGTATCAGGCATAGAGGTAGTTTCATCATAAGTATCATGCATAGCATAAGTGGCATCATCAATAACATGCAACATATCATAACGAATAGCAGAAGCAGGTGTAGGTGTCGCAAGCTTACTCAAAACAGAAGGCGAATCAAGTGCAGAGCTAGATGGCAGTTCCTTACCTCCCCTCATAGTTGAGGGATAGATCTTGGTTTTTGGATCTCTTAAGTTCTTCATAATGATAAACAGATATATATCCCAAGTGACTCAAAGAATAGAGCTATGCTCCCCGGCAACGGTGCCAGAAAATAGTCTTGATAACCCACAAGTATAGGGGATTGCAAAAGTTTTCGAGGGTAAAGTATTCAACCCAAATTTATTGATTCGACACAAGGGGAGCCAAAGAATACTCTCAAGTATTAGCAGCTGAGTTGTCAATTCAACCACACCTGGAAACTTAATATCTGCAGCAAAGTATTTAGTAGCAAAGTAATATGATAGTAGTGGTAACGGTAGCAAAAGGTAACAGTAGTAAAAGTAATGTTTTTGGTATTTTGTATTGATGATAGCAATAGCAACGGAAAAGTAAAAAAGCGGAGAACAATATATGAAAAGCTCGTAGGCAATGGATCAGCGATGGAGAATTATGCCGAATGTGGTTCATCATGTAACAGTCATAACCTAGGGTGACACAGAACTAGCTCTAGTTCGTTAATGTAATGTAGGCATGTATTCCGAATATAGTCATACATGCTTATGGAAAAGAACTTGCATGACATCTTTTGTCCTACCCTCCCATGGCAGCAGGGTCCTTACGGAAACTAAGGGACATTAAGGCCTCCTTTTAACAGAGAACCGGAACAAAGCATTAACACATAGTGAATACATGAACTCCTCAAACTACGGTCATCACCGGTAAGTATCCCGATTATTGTCACTTCGGGTTAACGGATCATAACACATAATAGGTGACTATAGACTTGCAAGATAGGATCTAGAACACTCATATATTGATGAAAACATAATAGGTTCAGATTTGTAATCATGGCACTCGGGCCCTGGTGACAAGAATTAAGCATAGCAAAGTCATAGCAACATCAATCTCAGAACATAGTGCATACTAGTGATCAAACCCTAACAAAACTAACTCGATTACATGATAGATCCCATCCAACCCATCACTGTCCAGCAAGCCTACGATGGAATTACTCACGCACGGCGGTGAGCATCATGAAATTGGTGATGGAGGATGGTTGATGATGATGATGGCGACAGATTCCCCTCTTTGGAGCCCCGAACGAACTCCAGATCAGCCCTCCCGAGAGGTTTTAGGGCTTGGCGGCGGCTCCGTATCGTAAAACGCGATGATTTCTTCTCTCTGATTTTTTTTCTCCCCGAAACTCAATATATGGAGTTGGAGTTGGAGTCGGAGAGGCAACAGGGGGCCCACGAGGTAGGGGGCATGCCCTAGGGGGCAGGCGCGCCCCCCACTCTTGTGGAGAGGTGGTGGGCCCCCTGGCCTTCATCTTTTGCAGGTATTTTTCATATTTTCTGAAAAGTTGCTCTGTGAAGTTTCAGGTCATTCCGAGAACGTTTGTTTCTGCACATAAATAACACCATGGTAATTCTGCTAAAAACAGCGTCAGTCCGGGTTAGTTCCATTCAAATCATGCAAGTTAGAGTCCAAAACAAGGGCAAAAGTGTTTGGAAAAGTAGATACGTTGGAGACGTATCAATATATTATCAATCTTGGATGTTTTATAATCATTTTATAGTCATTTTATATCATTTTTTGGTACTAACCTATTGACATAGTGCAAGTACCAGTTGCTGTTTTTTGCATGTTTTTTACGTCGCAGAAAATCAGTACCAAACGGAGTCCAAATGCAGTGAAACTTTACAGAGATTTTTTATGGACCAGAAGACACCTAATGGGCCAAGGCAGCGCCTGGGGGTGCTCCGAGGAGGCCCAGTCGCGCCCTGGTGGGTTGTGCCCACCTCGGGTGCCCCCCTGGCCGCCTCTTTTCTCTATAAATACCCCAATATTCCAGAAACCCTAGGGGAGTCGACGAAAATCAATTTTAGCCGCCGTAGAGTCCAGAACCACCAGATCCAATCCAGACACCGTCATGGATGGGGTTCACCACCTCCATTGGTGCCTCTCCGATGATGCGTGAGTAGTTCTTTGTAGACCTTTAGGTCCGTAGTTAGTAGCTAGATGGCGTCCTCTCTCTTGTTTGATTCTCAATACAATGGTCTCTTGGAGATCCATATGATGTAACTCTTTTTGCGGTGTGTTTGTTGGGAGCGGATGAACTTTGAGTTTATGATCAGATCTATCTTTTTATATCCATGAAAGTATTTGAGTTTCTTTGATCTCTTTTATGCATGATTGCTTATAGCCTCGTATTTCTTCTCCGATATTTGGGCTTCTTTTTGCCAACTTGATCTATTTATCTTGCAATGGGAAGAGGTGCTTTGTAGTGGGTTCGATCTTATAGAAGGGGAACCGATCGACACGTATGTATCGTTGCTGCTAAGGATATAATGATGGGGTCTATCTCTACATAGATAGATCTTGTCTACATCATATCATCGTTCTTATTGCATTACTCCTTTTCTCCATGAACTTAATACACTATATGCATGCTGGATAGCGGTCGATGTGTGGAGTAATAGTAGTATATGCAGGCAGGAGTCGGTCTACTATTCTTGGACGTGATGCCTATATAATGGTCATTGCCTGGATATCGTCATGAGTATTCGAAGTTCTATAAATTTCCCAACAGTAATTTGTTTACCCACCGTTTGCTATTTTTTCTCGAGAGAAGCCACTAGTGAAACCTACGCCCCCGGGTCTCTTTCTCATATTATTTGCCTTCGCGATCTATTTTATTTGCCTTTTATTTTCAGATCTACTAAACCAAAAATACAAAAATACCTTGCTGCCATTTATTTTATTTGGCGTTCAATCTATCAATATTCACAACTTTCTCCCATCCACATGCCAATTTCTGGCGCCGTTACCCGAAAGGGATTGACAACCCCTTTTACAAGTCGGGTTGCGAGTATTTGTTATTTGTTTGCAGGTGTTGTTTACGTTGTGTTGCTTGGTTCTCCTACTGGTTCGATAACCTTGGTTTCACATCTGAGGGAAATACCTACCACCGCTGTGCTGCATCATCCCTTCCTCTTTGGGGAAATACCGACGTAGCTTCAAGTGACATCAAAATGAATTTCTGGCGCCGTTGCCGGGGAGGATCTTCAACATATACCAGGTTCCTAATCACAAATCTCATCTCCTCTCAATTTACATTATTTGCCATTTTCCTCTTGTCTTCCTCTCCCCCATTTCACAAAAAATTGTCGTTTTTATTCGCCCCTCTTTTTCGTTCGCCGTTTTCTTGTCGGATCTGTTTTTGAGTGCAATCTTGTTGTGTAGTCATCATGACTGAAGAGAACGCCAAGTTGTGTGATTTCTCAAATACCAACAACTATGATTTTATTGGCACTCCGCTTGCTCCTCCCGCCACTAGTGCGGAGTCTTGTGATATTAATACTGTTTTGCTGAATCTTGTTATGAAAGATCAATTTTCCGATACTCCTAATGAGGATGTCGCGTCCCATCTTAATACCTTCAAGGAATTATGCGATATGCAAAAGAAAAAAGATGTGGACAATGATGTTGTGAAGATGAAATTATTTCCGTTTTCTTTGCGTGATTCTGCAAAAATTTGGTTCTCTTCTTTGCCTCACAATAGTATTGATTCTTGGAATATGTGCAAAGATGCTTTTATCACTAAGTATTTTCCGCCCACAAAAATTATTTCCCTTAGAACCCAGATCATGAATTTCAAGAAACTTGAACATGAGCATGTTGCACAATCTTGGGAAAGGATGAAAATTATGCTAAGGAATTGCCCAACTCATGGGTTAAATCTTTGGATGATCATACAAAAATTTTATGCGGGGTTGAATTTTTTTCTCGTAATCTTTTAGATTTCGCCGCGGGTGGTACTTTAATGGAAATTACTTTGGGAGAAGCCACAAAATTTCTTGATAATATTATAGCAAATTATTCGCAATGGCATACCAAAAGAGCTCCTACTAGTAAAAAAGTTAATTTGGTTGACGAAATTTCTTTGTTGAGTGAAAAAGTTGGTGCTCTTATGAAATTGGTTGCTAGTAAAAGTGCTCCTATTGATTTTAATGATATGCCTTTGTCTACCTTGATTGAGAAAAAACTAGTGATGCCGTAGATGTGAATTTTATCTCTCGAAATAATTTCAACAACAATGCTTGTAGAGGTAACTTTAATCCTAGGCCTTTTCCTAGTAATTACTCTAATAATTATGGTAATTCCTATGGAAATCCTTCTTACAATAATAATAGGAACACCTCTGATCTTGAGAATAATATTAAAGAATTTATCAACATGCAAAAAGTTTTCAACACTACCATAGAAGAAAAGTTGAATAAGATTGATGATTTGTCTAGAAGTGTTGATATAATTTCTCATGATGTGGAAAGTCTCAAGATGTAATTTTTTGTGCCTAAGGTAGAAGAATCAATTAAATCTCTTTACGTTTCCATGGATGAAAGTAAGAAAAGAACCTCTATGCTTAGAGGTAAAAGAGAATGTTTAGAAAAAGCATTTTCTAGTGATTACTTACACAAAAGTGATGAAGATCTTAAAATGATTGGTGTTTCTTCTTTTGATTCCTTGTTTAGTAAAGTTAAGATTGATGAAAAAGGGACTGGAGAAGAATCAACTTTAGCTAGAAGGCATCCCGATAATTCGGAGGGTGAAAATCTTGTTGAGAAAATTGATAAAAGTGGGTTTGAAGAGGTCAAAACTTTAGCTAGTGATGTGCCCACTCTTTTGGATTACAAAGACTTCAATTATGATAGTTTCTATTTGATTGATTGTATTTATTTGTTGCAATCCCTGATAAATTCACCCCATTCTTATGAACAAAATAAAGCTTTTACTAAACATATTGTTGATGCTATGATGAAAGCTCTTGAAGAAAAATTGGAATCAGAAGTTTCAATTCCTAGAAATTTGCATGATGAATGGGAACCTACTATCAAAGTCAAAATTAAAAATTATGAGTGTTTTTCTTTGTGTGACTTGGGTGCTAGTGTTTCTACTATTCCGAAATCTTTATGTGATGTGCTTGGTCTTACCGATATTGAATCATGTTCTTTGAATTTGCACTTCGCGGATTCTACTATTAAAAAGCCTATGGGAAGAATTAATGATGTTCTTATTCTGCAAATAGGAATTATGTGCCCATAGATTTTTATTGTTCTTGATAGTGATTGCGATCCGTCTTGTCCAATTAGGTAGACCATTTTTATGCACTACCGGTGCCGTGATTGATATGAAAGAAGGAAATATTAAGTTCCAATTTCCTTTGAGGAAGGGTATGGAACACTTCCCTAGAACAATAATTAGGCCACCATATGAATCAATCATGAGGGCATCTTATGGATCTCGAACCAGAGATGACAAACGTAGATCCTTGCTTTATGCCTAACTAAGGACGTAAAACTATAGCGCTTGTTGGGAGGCAACCCAATGAATAAAATTTATTTTTGCTTTTTGCTTCCTATTTTTGAGTGTTCGCACAATTATGCTACTGTTATGATTGTGTTTTTTATGTTTTAATTAGTGTTTGTGCCAAGTAAAGCCTTTAGGATCTTCTTGGGTGATAGTTGTTTGATCTTGCTGAAAAAACAAAAACTTTTGCACTCACGGAAATAATTCTCATTTTTAACTAGAGACCGATAAAATACCCATCACTTTTGCAGTAGATCAATATATAAATTGCTTAGTTCGTTGATGTCTACTACACAACCTTCTTCTTGTAGACGTTGTTGGGCCTCCAAGTGCAGAGGTTTGTTGGACAGTAGAAAATTTCCCTCAAGTGGATGACCTAAGGTTTATCAATCCGTAGGAGGCATAGGATGAAGATGGTCTCTCTCAAGCAACCCTGCAACCAAATAACAAAGAGTCTCTTGTGTCCCCAACACACCCAATACAATGGTAAATTGTATAGGTGCACTAGTTCGGCGAAGAGATGGTGATACAAGTGGTATATGGATAGTAGATAAAGGTATTTGTAATCTGAAATTATAAAAACAGCAAGGTAACTAATTATAAAAGTGAGCGTAAACGGTATTGCAATGCGTTGAAACAAGGCCTAGGGTTCATACTTTCACTAGTGCAAGTCCTCTCAACAATAATAACATAATTGGATCACATAACTATTCCTCAACATGCAACAAAGAGTCACTCCAAAGTCACTAATAGCGAAGAACAAACGAAGAGATTATGGTAGGGTACGAAACCACCTCAAAGTTATTCTTTCCAATCAATCCGTTGGGCTATTCCTATAAGTGTCACAAACAGCCCTAGAGTTCGTACTATAATTTAAGACACAAATCAACCAAAACCCTAATGTCACCTAGATACTCCAATGTCACCTCAATTATCCGTGGGTATGATTATATGATATGCATCACACAATCTCAGATTCATCTATTCAACCAACACATAGAACCTCGAAGAGTGCCCCAAAGTTTCTACCGGAGAATCACGACGAAAACGTGTGCCAACCCCTATGCATAGGTTCATGGGCGGAACCCGCAAGTTGATCACCAAAACATACATCAAGTGGATCACGTGATATCCCATTGTCACCACAGATATCCACGGCAAGACATACATCAAGTGTTCTCAAATCTTTAAAGACTCAATCCGATAATATAACTTCAAAGGGGAAACTCAATCCATTACAAGAGAGTAGAGGGGGGAAGAAACATCATAGGATCCAAATATAATAGCAAAGCTCGGGATACATCAAGATCGTATCACCTCAAGAACACGAGAGAGAGAGAGAGAGAGAGAGAGAGAGATCAAACACATAGCTACTGGTACATACCCTCATCCCCAAGGGAGAACTACTCCCTCCTCGTCATGGAGAGCACCGGGACGATGAAGATGGCCATTGGAGAAGGATTCCCCCTCCGGCAGGGTGCCGGAACGGGTCTAGATTGGCTTTCGGTGGCTACGGAGGCTTCTGGTGGCGGAACTCCCGATCTATTGTCTGTTCTGTATGTTTTAGGGTACATGAGTATATATGGGTGCAGGAAGTACGTCGGTGGAGCTTCGGGGGCCCCACGAGGCAAGGGGTGCACCCTAGGGGGGGCGCCCCCCACCCTCGCGAGCACCTCCCTTGGCTCCTGACATGGGGTCCAAGTCCATCCGGTAGCTTTCCTTCCAAAAATAACTTCTCCAGTTGATTTCATTCCGTTTCGACTCTGTTTGATATTCGTTTTCTTCGAAACACTGAAATAGGCAAAAAAAAACAGCAATTCTGGGCTGGGCCTCTGGTTAATAGGTTAGTCCCAGAAATGATATAAAAGCGTATAATAAAGCCCATTATTGCTCGAATCAGTAGATAACATAGCATGGAGTAATCCAAAATTATAGATACGTTGGAGACGTATCAAGCATCCCCAAGCTTAATTCCTGCTCGTCCTCGAGTAGGTAAATGATAAAAACAGAATTTTTTATGCGGAGTGCTACTTGGCATAATTTCAATGTAATTCTTCTTAATTGTGGTATGAATATTCAGATCCGAAAGATTCAAGACAAAAGTTCATATTGACATAAAAATGATAATACTTCAAGCATACTAACTAAGCAATTATGTCTTCTCAAAATAACATGGCCAAAGAAAGTTCATCCCTACAAAATCATATAGTTTAGTCATGCTCCATTTTCGTCGCACAAGAATGCTCTCATCATGCACAACCCCGATGACAAGCCAAGCAATTGTTTCATACTTTAGTAATCTCAAACATATAAACTTTCACGCAATATATGAGCGCGAGCCATGGACATAGCACTATGGGTGGAATAGAATAATGAGGGGGTTATGTGGAGAAGAAAAAAAAGGAGAAAGT
Source organism: Triticum dicoccoides (assembly GCF_002162155.2). NCBI lineage: Eukaryota > Viridiplantae > Streptophyta > Magnoliopsida > Poales > Poaceae > Triticum > Triticum dicoccoides. Next base: position 677,779,663 of record NC_041384.1, on the reverse strand, counting down.
CTCACATCAACGAGGCTAATCAATGGGCTATGGAGATGCCCACCGATTGATGTTAATGCAAGGAGTAGGGATTGCCATGCAACGGATGCACTAGAGCTATAAATGTATGAAAGCTCAACAAAAGAAACTAAGTGGGTGTGCACCCAACTTGCTTGCTCACGAAGACCTAGGGCACTTGAGGAGGCCCATTGTTGGAATATACAAGCCAAGTTCTATAATGAAAAATTCCCACTAGTATATGAAAGTAACAAAACAAGACTCTCTATCATGAAGATCATGGTGCTACTTTGAAGCACAAGTGTGGCAAAGGATAGTAACATTGTCCCTTCTCTCTTTTTCTCTCATTTTTTAAATATTTTTTTGGGCCTTCTCTTTTTTATGGCCTTTCTCTTTTTTTGGGCCTTCTCTTTTTTATGGCCTTTCTCTTTTTTTATTCCTCACTTGGGACAATGCTCTAGAAAATGATGATCATCACACTTCTATTTATTTACAACTCAATGATTACAACTCGATACTAGAGCAAAGTATGGCTCTATATGAATGCCTCCGGCGGTGTACCGGGATGTGTAATGATTCATGAGTGACATGTGATACGTCTCCGTCGTATCTATAATTTTTGATTGTTCCATGCCAATATTATTCAACTTTCATATACTTTTGGCAACTTTTTATACTATTTTTGGGACTAACATATTGATCCAGTGCCCAGTGCCAGTTCCTGTTTGTTGCATGTTTTTTGTTTCGCAGAATATCCATATCAAACGGAGTCCAAACGGAATAAAAACTGACGGAGATTTTTTTGGAATATATATGATTTCTGGGAAGAAGAATCCACGCGAGACGATGCTCGAGGGGCCCATAAGGTAGGGGGCGCGCCCCTGACCCTCATGGCCACCCCGTAAGGCGGTTGGTGCCCTTCTTTCGCCCAAGAAAGCTAATTTCCGGATAGAGATCATGTCAACATTTCAGCCTAATCGGAGTTACGGATCTCTGGTAATATAAGAAACAGTGAAAGGGAAGAATCTGAGAAAGCAGAAACAGAGAGAGACAGAGAGACAGATCCAATCTCGGAGGGGCTCTCGCCCCTCCCGTGCCATGGAGGCCATGGACCAGAGGGGAAACCCTTCTCCCATCTAGGGAGGAGGTCAAGGAAGAAGAAGAAGGAGGGGGGCTCTCTCCCCCTCGCTTCCGGTGGCACCGGAGTGCCACCGGGGGCCATCATCATCACCGCAATCTACACCAACATCTCCATCACCTTCCCCCCTCTATCTACAGCGGTCCACTCTCCCGCAACCCGCTGTACCCTCTACTTGAACATGGTGCTTTATGCTTCATATTATTATCCAATGATGTGTTGCCATCCTATGATGTCTGATTAGATTTTCGTTGTCCTATCGATGGTTGATGAATTGCTACGATTGATTTAATTTGCTTGTGGTTATGTTGCTGTCCTTTGGTGCCCATCATATGATTGCGCACGTGGATCACACCCTAGGGTTAGTTGTATGTTGATAGGACTATGTATTAGAGGGCAAGAGTGACAGAAGCTTCAACCTAGCATAGAAATTGATGCATACGGGATTGAAGGGGGACCAATATATATTCATGCTATGGTTGGGTTTTACCTTAATGAACATTAGTAGTTGTGCATGCTTGCTAATAGTTCCAATCATAAGTGCATAGAATCCCAAGTCAGGGATGACATGCTAGCAGTGGCCTCTCCCACATAATACTTGCTATCGGTCTAGTAAATTAGTCAATTGCTTAGGGGCAATTTCGCAATTCCTACCACCACTTTTCCACACTCGCTATATTTACTTTATTGTTTCTTTATCTAAACAGCCCCTACTTTTTATTTATGTACTCTTTATTATCTTGCAAACCTATCCAACAACACCTACAAAGTACTTCTAGTTTCATACTTGTTCTAGGTAAAGCGAACGTCAAGCGTGCATAGAGTTGTATCGGTGGTCGATAGAACTTGAGGGAATATTTGTTCTACCTTTAGCTCCTCGTTGGGTTCGACAATCTTACTTATCGAAAACTGTTGCGATCCCCTATACTTGTGGGTTATCAAGACCTTTTTCTGGCGCCGTTGCCGGGGAGCAATAGCGTGGGGTGAATATTCTCGTGTGTGCTTGTTTGCTTTATCACTAAGTAATTTTTATTTTCTGTTCTTAGTTGTTCTTTATCTTTAGTTATGGATATGGAACCCGAAATACCAAAAAAATTAGGTGTACTTTCTGCTCATGGAGATGGGGAACCTCCTAAAACCCTCGATGCTGGTTATGTGAAAGATATTTTGTACTACTTTGATAATCCCGAGAAAACCCCATTTAATTATGTAAGGGGAGTAACGTTGGATCAACGTGAATACTTTAGGGATTATCGTTTGACACAAAAAGGGAAACTATTATGGGATCAAATTTATATATTGAAGTGGTATGCTAGACAACTATGCTCGGTATATGATTATACTTGTTGCTCTAGGATGAATTCTCCACACCTCCCCTTTTCATGCATATTTAATGATAATGAAACCTTGGCTTCTTATGCTAGAGGTATATATGATTACTATGATGTGGAACAAATAGAAGAATTTGTTGCTTTTATGGGTGCTTATGAAATTGAATCTATGTTTAAAGAGTTTGATGATATTGATGATGCTTGTTATAGATCTGAAAATTTAGCAATCCTCAAATATTTCTATGAGAATTATGAATACAATTATGAAATTAATGCACTTATTAAGAAAGTCTCCGTTGTCCAAGAAGAGAGTAATATTTTGCAGGAATCTATGGAAGAAGAAGTTGATGACACTGTGAGCTCATTGGATGAAAAAGATGAGGAGGAGAGCGAAGAACAAAAGGAGGAAGAGCGGATTGATCACCCGTGCCCACCTTCTAATGAGAGTAACTCTTCAACTCATACATTGTTTAATTCCCCTTCATGCTTACCGAAGGATGATTGCTATGATGACTGTTATGATCCCTATGATTCTTTTGAAATATCCCTTTTTGATGATGCTTGCTATGCTTATGGCCAAGATGCCAATATGAATTATGCGTATGGAGATGAACTTGCTATAGTTCCTTATGTTAAACATGAAATTGTTGCTATTGCACCCACACATGATAGTCCTATTATCCTTTTGAATTCTCCAAACTACACTATATCGGAGAAGTTTGCTCTTATTAAGGAATATATTGATGGGTTGCCTTTTACCATTGCACATGATGATTTTTATGAATATAATATGCATGTGCTTGCTGCTCCTACTTGCAATTATTATGAGAGAGGAACTATATCTCCACCTCTCTATGTTTCCAACATGATAAAATTGCAAGAAACTGTTTATACTATGCATTGGCCTTTACTATGTGTGCATGGATTGTTCTTTTATGACATGCCGATGCATAGGAAGAGAGTTAGACTTCGTCATTGCTTGCTATATGTTTCTTTGTGCTCACTACTAAATTATAAATCATTGTTAATTAAAATTGGCTTTGATATACCTTGGGATCCGGGTGGATTCACTACTTGAGCACTATATGCCTAGCTTAATGGCTTTAAAGAAAGCGCTGCCAGGGAGACAACCCGGAAGTTTTAGATAGTCATTTCTTTCTGTTGAGTGCTTTCATATAGTTAAAAAAACAATAATAAAGAGGGGAACCCAAAACTTTTCAAAAAGAAAAGTGAAAGTGAGAAAGACAAGCATTGTTGAAGTGGGAGAGCTCCTTGAACTTTGTTCATGCTCACGGCAACTTTGCGAATCTTGATTACAGAAAATTTTCAGCAAAAATAGTTATCCCCTTGTACAATTCCATTGTATTATAAAAATAATGTGCAAAAGTTTGCCTTTAGGATGTTTACATTTGCTTGATGGTTTGTACGGTGCAGGAAAGAAACTTTGGCTGTAGTGTGCGATTTTACATTTTTAGCTGGAACGTCAAATGATTCTGATTCTTTTTGAAATGTATTCCTATACAAATTATTTATTTTTCCTAATTTTGCTAGAATTGTTCAAGTAACAGAAGTATGGTGAATGTTCAGATTATTACAGACTGTTCTGTTTTTGACAGATTATGTTTTTGATGCATAGTTTGCTTGTTTTGATGAAACTATCGATTCATATCAGTGGATTAAGCCATGAAAAAGTTATATTACAGTAGACACAATGCAAAAACAAAATATGAATTGGTTTGCAACAGTACTTAGAGTAGTGATTTGCTTTATTATACTAACGGATCTTACCGAGTTTTCTGTTGAAGTTTTGTGTGGATGAAGTGTTCGATGATCGAGAAGGTCTCGATGTGAGAAGAAGGAAGAGAGGCAAGAGCTCAAGCTTGGGGATGCCCGAGGCACCCCAAGTAAATATTCAAGGAGACTCAAGCGTCTAAGCTTGGGGATGTTAGGAAGGCATCCCCTCTTTCTTCAACAAGTATCGGTATGTTTTCGGATTCATTTCGTTCATGCGATATGTGCAGTCTTGGAGCATCTTTTGCATTTAGTTTTCATTTTTATTTTATGCACCATGCTGGTATGAGATAGTCCTTGGTTGATTTATAGAATTCTCATGGCACTTCACTTATATCTTTTGAGTATGGCTTTATAGAATGCTTCATGTGCTTCACTTATATCATTTGAAGTTTGGATTGCCTGTTTCTCTTTACATAGACAACCGCCATTTGTAGAATGCTCTTTTGCTTCACTTATACTTGTTAGAGCTTGGGAACATCTTTTGTATAAAGAATTAAAGTCTCTTGCTTCACTTATATCTATTTAGAGAGATGACAGGAACCGGTCATTCACATGGTTAGTCATAAAATCCTACATAAACTTGTAGATCGCTGAATATGATATGTTTGATTTCTTGCAATAGTTTTGCGATATAAAGATGGTGCTATTAGAGTCATGCTAGTCGAGTAATTGTGAAATTGAGAAATACTTGTGTTGAGGTTTGCAAGTCCCGTAGCATGCACGTATGGTGAACCGTTATGTAACGAAGTCGGAGCATGAGGTGTTTATTGATTGTCTTCCTTATGAGTGGCGGTCGGGGACGAGCAATGGTCTTTTCCTACCAATCTATCCCCCTAGGAGCATGCGCGTAGTACTTTGTTTCGATGACTTATAGATTTTTGCAATAAGTATGTGAGTTCTTTATGACTAATGTTGAGTCCATGGATTATACACACTCTCACCCTTCCACCATTGCTAGCCTGTCTAGTACCGCGCAAATTTCGCCGGTACCATAAACCCACCATATACCTTCCTCAAAACAGCCACCATACCTACCTATTATGGCATTTCCATAGCCATTCCGAGATATATTGCCATGCAACTTTCCACCGTTCCGTTCATCATGACACATTCATCATTGTCATATTGCTTAGCATGATCATGTAGTTGACATAGTATTTGTGGCAAAGCCACCGTTCATAATTCCTTCATACTTGTCACTCTTGATTCCTTGCATGTCCCCGTACACCGCTGGAGGCATTCATATAGAGTCATATCTTGTTCTAAGTATCGAGTTGTAATTCTTGAGTTGTAAGTAAATAGAAGTGTGATGATCATCATTCGATAGAGCATTGTCCCAAAAAAAGGCCAAATAAAAAAAAATAAGAAGGGGCAATGCTACTATTCCCTTTTCCACACTTGTGCTTCAAAGTAGCACCATGTTCTTCATATAGAGAGTCTCTTGAGTTATCACTTTCATATACTAGTGAGAATCTTTCATTATAGAACTTGGCTTGTATATTCCAATGATGGGCTTCCTCAAAATGCCCTAGGTCTTCGTGAGCAAGCGAGTTGGATGCACACCCACTTAGTTTCTTTTTGAGCTTTCATACACTTATAGCTCTAGTGCATCCGTTGCATGGCAATCCCTACTCACTCACATTGATATCTATTGATGGGCATCTCCATAGCCCGTTGATACGCCTAGTTGATGTGAGACTATCTTCTCCTTTTTGTCTTCTCCACCATCATATTCCATTCCACCTATAGTGCTATGTCCATGGCTCACGCTCATGTATTGCGTGAAAGTTGAAAAGGTCTGAGAACATCAAAAGTATGCAACAATTGCTTGGCTTGTCATCGGGGTTGTGCATGATTTGAATATTTTGTGTGGTGAAGATGGAGCATAGCCAGACTATATGATTTTGTAGGGATAACTTTCTTTGGCCATGTTATTTTGAAAAGACATGATTGCTTTATTAGTATGCTTGAAGTATTATTGTTTTTATGTCAAATGATAGACTATTGCTTTGAATCACTCGTATCTTAATATTCATGCCATGATTAGACATATGATCAAGATTATGCTAGGTAGCATTCCACATAAAAAATTATATTTTTTATCATTTACCTACTAGAGGAAGAGCAGGAATTAAGCTTGGGGATGCTGATACGTCTCCGTCGTATCTATAATTTTTGATTGTGCCATGCCAATATTATTCAACTTTCATATACTTTTGGCAACTTTTTATACTATTTTTGGGACTAACATATTGATCCAGTGCCCAGTGCCAGTTCCTGTTTGTTGCATGTTTTTTGTTTCACAGAATATCCATATCAAACGGAGTCCAAACGGAATAAAAACTGACACACATTTTTTTGGAATATACATGATTTCTGGGAAGAAGAATCCACGCGAGACGATGCTCGAGGGGCCCATGAGGTAGGGGGGCGCGCCCCTGACCCTCGTGGCCACCCCATAAGGTGGTTGGTGCCCTTCTTTCTCCGCAAGAAAGCTAATTTCCGGATAGAGATCGTGTCAACATTTCAGCCCAATCGGAGTTACGGATCTCCGGTAATATAAGAAACGGTGAAAGGGAAGAATCTGAGAACGCAAAAACAGAGAGAGACAGAGAGACAGATCCAATCTCGGAGGGGCTCTCGCCCCTCCCGTGCCATGGAGGCCATGGACCAGAGGGGAAACCCATCTCCCATCTAGGGAGGAGGTCAAGGAAGAAGAAGAAGGAGGGGGGCTCTCTCCCCCTCGCTTCCGGTGGCACCAGAGTGCCACCGGGGGTTATCATCATCACCGCGATCTACACCAACATCTCCATCACCTTCCCCCCTCTATCTACAGCGGTCCACTCTCCCGCAACCCGCTGTACACTCTACTTGAACATGGTGCTTTATGCTTCATATTATTATCCAATGATGTGTTGCCATCCTATGATGTCTGAGTAGATTTTTGTTGTCCTATCGGTGGTTGATGAATTGCTACGATTGATTTAATTTGCTTGTGGTTATGTTGCTGTCCTTTGGTGCCCATCATATGATTGCGCGCGTGGATCACACCCTAGGGTTAGTTGTATGTTGATAGGACTATGTATTGGAGGGCAAGAGTGACAGAAGCTTCAACCTAGCATAGAAATTGATGCATACGGGATTGAAGGGGGACCAATATATATTAATGCTATGGTTGGGTTTTACCTTAATGAACATTAGTAGTTGCGGATGCTTGCTAGTAGTTCCAATCATAAGTGCATAGAATCCCAAGTCAGGGATGACATGCTAGCAGTGGCCTCTCCCACATAATACTTGCTATCGGTCTAGTAAAGTTGTCAATTGCTTAGGGGAAATTTCGCAATTCCTACCACCACTTTTCCACACTCGCTATATTTACTTTATTGTTTCTTTATCTAAACAGCCCCTACTTTTTATTTACGTACTCTTTATTATCTTGCAAACCTATCCAAGAACACCTACAAAGTACTTCTAGTTTCATACTTGTTCTACGTAAAGCGAACGTCAAGCGTGCGTAGAGTTGTATCGGTGGTCGATAGAACTTGAGGGAATATTTGTTCTACCTTTAGCTCCTCGTTGGGTTCGACAATCCTACTTATCGAAAACTGTTGCGATCCCCTATACTTGTGGGTTATCAACATGTATGTAAGAGTTATGAATGGTGGCTTTGCCACAAATACGATGTCAACTACATGATCATGCAAAGCAATATGACAATGATGAATGTGTCATGATAAATGGAATGATTGAAAGTTGCATGGCAATATATCTCGAAATGACTATGGAAATGCCATAATAGGTAGGTATGGTGGCTGTTTTGAGGAAGATATAAGGAGGTTTATGTGTGAAAGAGCGTATCATATCACGGGGTTTGGATGCACCTGTGAAGTTTGCACGAACTCTCAATGTGAGAAAGGGCAATGCACGGTACCGAAGCGGCTAGCAATGATGGAAGGGTGAGAGTGCGTATAATCCATGGACTCAACATTAGTCATAAATAACTCACATACTTATTGCAAAAATCTACAATTCATCAGAAACCTCGGTACTATGCGCATGCTCCTAGGGGGATAGATTGGTAGGAAAAGACCATCGCTCGTCCCCAACCACCACTCGTAAGGAGGACAATCAAATAACACCTCATGTTTCAAATTTGTTACACAACGTTTACCATACGTGCATGCTACCGGACTTGCAAACTTCAACACAAGCATTTCTCAATTTCACAACTACTCACTAGCACGACTTTGATATTATTACCTCCATATCTCAAAACAATTATCAAGCATCAAACTTCTCTTAGTATTCAATACTCTATATGAAAGTTTTTACTATTCTTGGATGCCTAGCATATTAGGATTATTTAAGAAAATTACCATGCTATTTAAAACTCTCAAAATAATATAAGTGAAGCATGATAGTTCATATATTTCTACAAAATAAAACCACCACCATGCTCTAAAAAGATATAAGTGAAGCACTAGAGCAACAACAAACTACTCCGAAAGATATAAGTGAAGATCAATGAGTAGTCGAACAATTATGCAACTATGTGAAGACTCTCTAACATTTAATAATTTCAGATCTTGGTATTTTATTCCAACATCAATAAAAACAAAATAAAATAAAATGACACTCCAAGCAAAACACATATCATGTGGCGAATAAAAATATAGCTCCAAGTAAAGTTACCGATGAACGAAGACGAAAGAGGGGATGCCTTCCGGGGCATCCCCAAGATTAGGCTTTTGGTTGTCCTCGAATATTACCTTGGGGTGCCTTTTGCATCCCCAAGCTTAGGCTCTTGCCACTCCTTATTCCATAGTCAATCGAATCTTTACCCAAAACTTGAAAACTTCACAACACAAAACTTAAAGTAGAAAAGTCGTGAGCTCCGTTAGCGAAAGAAAACAAAACACCACTTCAAGTTACTGTAATGAACTCATTCTTTATTTATATTGGTGTTAAACCTAATGTATTCCGACTTCTCTATGGTTTATAAACTATTTTACTAGCCATAGATTCATCAAAATAAGCAAACAACATACGAAAAACAGAATCTGTCAAAAAATAGAACAGTTTGTAGTAATCTGTAACTAACGCAAACTTCTGGAACCCCAAAAATTCTATAATAAATTGCTGGACCTGATTAATTTATCTATTAATAATCTGCAAAAATAATTAACTAAATATCACTATCCAAATAAAAATGGCAGAAATTCTTGTGAGCGCTAAAGCTTCTGTTATTTACAGCATGATCGCAAAGACTTTCCCCAAGTCTTCCCAATGGTTCTACTTGGGACAAACACTAATTAAAACATAAAAACTCAATCATAACAGAGGCTAGATAAATTATTTATTAATAAACAGGAGCAAAAATCAATGAACAAAAATAAAGTTGGGTTTCCTCCCAACAAGCGCTATCGTTTAACGCCCCTAGCTAGGCATGATGATTTCAATGATGCTCACATAAAAGATAAGTTGTAACATAAATAGAGAATCATGAAGAATATAATTAGCACATTTAAGTCTAACCCTCTTCCTATGTATATGGATTTTGTGATCAAACAACTTATGGGAACAATAATCAACTAGCATAGGAAGGCAAAACAAGCATAACTTCAAAACTTTAAGCACATAGAGAGGAAACTTGATATTATTGCAATTCCTACAAGCATATGTTCCTCCCTCATAATAATTTTCAGTAGCATCATGAACGAATTCAACAATATAACCAGCACCTAAAGCATTTTTTTCATGATCTACAAGCATATAATTTTATTACTCTCCACACAAGCAAAATTCTTCTCATGAATAATAGTGGGAGCAAACTCAACAAAATAATTATCATGTGAGGCATAATCAAATTGAAAACTAAAATCATGATGACAAGTTTCATGGATATCATTTTTATTTATAGCATACAAGTCATCGCAATAATCATCATAGATAGCAACTTTGTTCTCATAATCAATTGGAACCTCTTCCGAAATAGTGGATTCATCACTAAATAAAGTCATGACCTCTCCAAATCCACTTTCATCAATATAATCATCATAAATAGGAGGCGTGCTTTCATCATAATAAATTTTCTCATCAAAACTTGGGGGACAAAAAATATCATCTTCATCAAACATAGCTTCCCCAAGCTTGTGGCTTTGCATATCATTAGCATCATGGATATTCAAGGAATTCATACTAACAACATTGCAATCATGTTCATCATTCAAATATTTAGTGCCAAACATTCTAATGCATTCTTCTTGTAGCACTTTGGCACAATTTTCCTTTCCATCATACTCACGAAAGATATTAAAAAGATGAAGCATGTGAGACAAACTTAATTCCATTCTTTTTTGTAATTTTCTTTTTATAAACTAGACTAGTGCTAAAACAAGAAACTAAAAGACTCGATTGCAAGATCTAAAGATATACCTTCAAGCACTCACCTCCCCAGCAACGGCGCCAGTAAAGAGCTTGATGTCTACTACACAACCTTCTTCTTGTAGACGTTGTTGGGCCTCCAAGTGCAGAGGTTTGTAGGACAGTAGCAAATTTCCCTCAAGTGGATGACCTAAGGTTTATCAATCCATAGGAGGCGTAGGATAAAGATGGTCTCTCTCAAGCAACCCTGCAACCAAATAACAAAGAGTCTCTTGTGTCACCAACACACCCAATACAATGGTAAATTGTATAGGTGCACTAGTTCGGCGAAGAGATGGTGATACAAGTGGTATATGGATAGTAGATAAAGGTATTTGTAATCTGAAATTATAAAAACAGCAAGGTAACTAATTATAAAAGTGAGCGTAAACGGTATTGCAATGCGTTGAAACAAGGCCTAGGGTTCATACTTTCACTAGTGCAAGTCCTCTCAACAATAATAAAATAATTGGATCACATAACTATCCCTCAACATGCAACAAAGAGTCACTCCAAAGTCACTAATAGCGGAGAACGAACGAAGAGATTATGGTAGGGTACGAAACCACCTCAAAGTTATTCTTTCCAATCAATCCGTTGGGCTATTCCTATAAGTGTCACAAACAGCCCTAGAGTTCGTACTAGAATAACACCTTAAGACACAAATCAACCAAAACCCTAATGTCACCTAGATACTCCAATGTCACCTCAATTATCCGTGGGTATGATTATACGATATGCATCACACAATCTCAGATTCATCTATTCAACCAACACATAGAACCTCAAAGAGTGCCCCAAAGTTTCTACCGGAGAATCACGACGAAAACGTGTGCCAACCCCTATGCATAGGTTCATGGGCGGAACCCGCAAGTTGATCACCAAAACATACATCAAGTGAATCACGTGATATCCCATTGTCACCACAGAAATCCATGGCAAGACATACATCAAGTGTTCTCAAATCTTTAAAGACTCAATCCGATAATATAACTTCAAAGGGGAAACTCAATCCATTACAAGAGAGTAGAGGGGGGAAGAAACATCATAGGATCCAAATATAATAGCAAAGCTCGCGATACATCAAGATCGTATCACCTCAAGAACACGAGAGAGAGATCAAACACATAGCTACTGATACATACCCTCAGCCCCAAGGGAGAACTACTCCCTCCTCGTCATGGAGAGCACCGGGATGATGAAGATGGCCATCGGAGAAGGATTCCCCCTCTGGCAGAGTGCCGGAACGGGTCTAGATTGGCTTTCGGTGGCTACGGAGGCTTCTGGCGGCAGAACTCCCGATCTATTGTCTGTGCTGGAAGTTTTAGGATACGTGAGTATGTATGGGTGCAGCAAGTACGTCGGTGGAGCTTCGGGGCCCCACGAGGCAGGGGGAGCGCCCTAGGGGGGGTGCCCCCACCCTCGTGAGCACCTCCCTTGGCTCTTGACATGGGGTCCAAGTCCATCCGGTAGCTTTCCTTCCAAAAATAACTTCTCTCGTTGATTTCATTTCGTCTCGACTCCGTTTGATATTCCTTTTCTTCTAAACACTAAAATAGGAAAAAAACAACAATTCTGGGCTGGGCCTCCGGTTAATAGGTCAGTCCCAAAAATTATATAAAAGTGTATAATAAAGCCCATTATTGCCCAAAATAGTAGATAACATAGCATGGAGCAATCAAAAATTATAGATACGTTGGAGACGTATCATTCGTCATATTTTTCAGAATTTTTGGAGTTACATAAGTATTCGAAATAGTCAGTTTGCTATAGACTCTTCTGTTTTTGACAGATTCTGTTTCTTTGCGTTCTGTGCTTGTTTTGATGGCTCTATGGTTTTCTTTGATGACTTTTCGCCATAGAAAAGTTGGAATATAGTAGACATAGTGCAAGAAAAAAAATATGAATTGGTTTGATACAGTACTTATAGTAGTGATTTATCTTCTTATACTAACGGATCTCACGAAGGTTTTGTTGAGTTTTGTGTGATTGATGTTTTCAAGTTTTGGGTTATCTTACGATGGATGAAGGAATGAGGAGTAAGAAGAGCCTAAGCTTGGGGATGCCCCGGCATCCCAAGCTATTATCCAAAAGAGAGCAAGCAACTAAGCTTGGGGATGCCCGAGTGGCATTCCCTCTTTCTTCTAACGACCATCGGTATTTTACTCGAAGCTATATTTTTATTTGTCACATACTATGTGTTTTGCTTGGAGCGTCCTATATGATATGAGACTTTGCTTTTTTATTTTGTGTTTTAAATCTTGATTCTTTGTTGGACACACCTATTTGAGAGAGCCAAAATTATGTCATGACTTGTTAGAATTGATCTCTATGCTTCACTTAATTTTTTTATGAGCTATGGACTTGCTCTAGTGCTTCACTTATATCTTTTTGAGCACGGTGTGCTTTAGTATTTTTGAAGAAATGCTCTCTTGCTTCACTTAGATTTATTTGAGAGTTAGTAAAATTTTCAAGAATTCTCTCTTGCTTCACTTAAATTTATTTGAGAGAAAGAAATATTATGCTCATGATCTTCACTTATATTTGTTTGACCTTATCAAAAGCAACATATGAAAATTAGTCCCAAAGTGATAGATATCCAAGAAGGATATAATAAAAACTTTCATGAAGATCATTGGACAAAATAAACTTGATTCTTAGTAATAGTTTTGAGATATGATGATGTGATATGTGAGTTATGTTGATGAGTAATTATGCTTTAGTAAGAATATTGGTGTTAAGGTTTGTGATTCCCTATGCAAGCACGAAAGTCAAAAATTGTGCAATGAAATTATGTCCTACTTTGGGTGCATTATTCGGTGTTAATCATGCTTAATGCTTGCTTATGAGATTATTCGTTTCTTGGTTGGTCGCTTCTCAATCTTTTGCTAGCCTTCATTTTGCACTAAGTGTGATCAGTTCTTGTGCATCCAAAAACCTTTAAACCAGTTTTGCCACGTGAGTCCACTATATCTACCTATATGCGGTATTATTTTTCCATTCCAAGAAAATTTGTATGTGCCAACTCTAATTTTCAAAATAATTTTCTTTTTTGTGTGCTTGTTTCGCTCGCGGAACGGTGAGGGGTGGCTAATATTTTCCATGCTAGATGTGTTATTCTCATGTTGAGTGTTTATTCACTTGTCATTGCATGAGAGTAAGGTAAAGGTATTAGGGATGTCCAGTCCCGAAATGAAAATGAATTTACTTTATTTTGTCAAATAATAAATTCCTTGGAAAGTGTTGGTATGGAGGGCAACCGTGCATATGGCTAGCCATGGAAAGTGAAAGTATGGTTGAAAAAGGAATAAACTTTATTTTATGTTTGGGAACCGCGGATGATATATCTAGCATGGAAAGTGTTGGGAACTCTAAGTCGTTTTTGTTGGTGGGAAGGATACACCTCCCAAAATGTTTTTATCTCTAAGTTTTTCGCTTTGAGCTTTGGCACCTCTACAAATCTCTACTTTCCTCTGCAAAGGGCCTTTCTTTTACTTTATGAAATTTCTATTTTGAATTTGAGTCTCCATCTTCTCTTATAAAAGCACCAACTAGGAGGCACTATGATCGTACTTGAGCATTGGGTGTAGTTAATATGCGAGTGTGTTTCATGAATGGATCAATGATTGAGCATGATGGGCTAGGGATAGCTTATATTAGCGTTGATATTTTGAAAGACATAGTTGCTTGTTGATATGATTGAGTATTTAAGTTATCATGTCAAAACTAGACTATTGCTTTGAACAATATAAAAGTCCAAATGTCCATGGTATAAAGAAAGGAATATTATATGACATGTTAGGCAACATTCCACATAAAAAGTTAGTTTTATCACTTACCTACTCGAGGACGAGTAGAAGTTAAGCTTGGGGATGCTGATACGTCTCCAAGGTATCTATAATTTTTCATTGTTCCATGCTGTTATTCTTGGATGTTTTATAATCATTTTATATCATTTTTGGTACTAACCTATTGACATAGTGCCAAGTGCCAGTTGCTGTTTTTTTGCATGTTTTTAACTCATAGAAAATCAATACCAAATGGAGTCCAAATGCAGCGAAACATTACGGAGATTTTTTAGGGACCAAAAGACACCTAATGGGCCAAGGTAGCGCCTGGGGAGTGCTCCGAGGAGAGCACAACCCACAAGGGCGCGCCAGGCCTCCTAGCGTGCCCTGGTGGGTTGTGCCCACCTCGGGTGTCCCCTGGACCACCTCTTTGCTCTATAAATACCCCAATATTCCAGAAACCCTAGGGGAGTCGACGAAAATCAATTTCAGCCGCCGCAGAGTCCAGAACCACCAGATCCAATCTAGACACTGTCACGGATGGGGTTCACCACCTCCATTGGTGCCTCTCCGATGATGCGTGAGTAGTTCTTTGTAGACCTTTAGGTCCATAGTTAGTAGCTAGATGGCGTCCTCTCTCTCATTTGATTCTCAATACAATGGTCTCTTGGAGATCCATATGATGTAACTCTTTTTGCGGTGTGTTTGTTAGGATCGGATGAACATTGAGTGTATGATCAAATCTATGTTTTTATATCCATGAAAGTATTTGAGTTTCTTTGATCTCTTTTATGCATGATTGCTTATAGCCTCGTATTTATTCTCCGATATTCGTGTTTTGTTTGGCCAACTTGATCTATTTATCTTGCAATGTGAAGAGGTGCTTTGTAGTGGGTTCGATCTTACAGTGCTTGATCCCAGTGATAGAAGGGGAACCGATCGACATGTATGTATCATTGCTACTAAGGATAAAACGATGGGGTCTATCTCTACATAGATAGATCTTGTCTACATCATGTCATCGTTCTTATTGCATTACTCCGTTTCTCCATGAACTTAATACACTAGATGCATGCTGGATAGCCGTCGATGTGTGGAGTAATAGTAGTAGATGGAGGTAGGAGTCGGTCTACTAATCTTGGTCGTGATGCCTATATAATGATCATTGCCTGGATATCGTCATGAATATTTGAAGTTCTATCAATTTCCCAATAGTAATTTGTTTACCCACCGTTTGCTATTTTTCTCGAGAGAAGCCACTAGTGAAACCTACTATCTCGGGGTCTCTTTCTCATATTATTTGCCTTCGCGATCTATTTTATTTTCCTTTTATTTCCAGATCTACTAAACCAAAAATACCTTGCTGCAATTTATTTTAGTTGGCATTCGATCTATCAATATTTACAACTTTCTCCCGTCCACGTGCCAATTTCTGGCGCCGTTACCCGAAAGGGATTGACAACCCCTTTTACACGTCGGGTTGCGAGTATTTGTTATTTGTGTGCAAGTGTTGTTTACGTTGTGTTGCATGGTTCTCCTAATGCTTCGATAACATTGGTTTTACATCTGAGGGAAATGCCTACCGCCGATGTGCTGCATCATCCCTTCCTCTTTGGGGAAATACCGACGTAGCTTCAAGCGACATCAACCACCCGTGCCCCCAATAAGGCTCGGGGGCTACTGGGCTTCAGACTTATCATTTATAAATATTAAAGGGGCACATCGATCCCCTGATCTAGTGTTGCCACCCGACCAGTGGCTCGGGGGCTACTGCATTGCCTATTCAATGCAGAAAAATCAAAGTGCTTAGTGTTCGGCTTGACCGAACTATGGGAAAATGCATCTTCAGATAACAATAGGAACACTCTAGGACCTATTCGACATCAAGCTAATATATTATGGCGACTTCTCGAGACCCTCTCTCAAGGGCCCATCCGCCGATCACTATCTCCTCTAATGTGCATCTCGGATTTTAGGCCGACAGACACACCTTGAGGGCTACTGGCTATACATCTCGTCAGCAAACAAATTGCACCATTCGGAAAAAAATCCGTAAACAATCAGCCCACGGGCGAGGTGGTGCACCACCTCGCATGCAGTTCGGCATAAAGCTCGAATACAAATGATTGGCTCCATAGAGGGAATTTTCGGCATTAAAGCTCGGCTAAACTCCTTTGAATTTTTCGAGCCAAGGTGATCTATGACACCTCGGATATAGTCTGGCATTGGACTTTGGATATAGTACGGTGTTGGAGTTCGTATATAGTCCGGTGTTGGAGCTCGGATGCAGTCCAGCGTTGGAGCTCGGATGCAAGAGGACACCACCGCACGGGAACAACTTCAAACCCGAGGTGTGGCATAAAAAATAACAAGGCATTGATAATGGCCGATAACTTAAAGGTCTCCTCGGATGCCCGACGTGTGCATTATTCGGATTCAGCTCGGCGATCCTCAATCAAAGATGGGAAAGATTTGTTGAACCAGTTTTCAAGACTGGCATCCGAAGATGAAGAACAGTTCCAAAGAACCGAGGAGCGTCCCCAACTTGAAGACCGGTTCAGGGGGCTACTGACAGTGTCATGGACTAGGGGGTACTCACCACGTCATCTCCCGGCCAGCTGGATCAGGCCGAGGACCCCCATGGCGGTTCATTCATGGGCTACTTTGGGCAGCCCATGCCACATACAAGGATGTTTCCACAAGACTTGGCGCACAAGACGAGGAGTCTCCTAAACCCTAGGCCTCTGGTACATTATATAAACCAAGGCCACGCTAGTCAATAGATGATCTCATATTCATTAGATCAATATCATGGTAGATGCATGTACTCTGTACTATCCCCCATATGAATACAATCAAAAGCAGGGCGTAGGGTATTATCTCTTTGAGAGAGCTCGAACCTAGGTAAAATCATGTGTCCTTGTTACCATCGCTCCAAGATGCCTAGCTTAGGACCCCTACTACGAGATATGCCGGATTTAACAATGATAGCGAGGGCAGGTCTGGCTTGAACTTGCCAGGCCAAATGACGCGGCGCAGCTCACGGGTGAAGGCACGGCAGCCCGCTGCACTCACGGGCACGACCCTCGCAAGTGGAGCCTGGTCCTAACGCCCATGCACCGCAGCCCCCGGAGCTGCCCTTTCTTGGTGCTGGCATGGCAGCGCGGGGAGAGCATGCACGTCGTACTGTGGCTGCTGCATGACTCGGCAGCTGACCTCATCGTGTGCCGGTGCCGGCGCTCCGCGAGGTAGGTCGCGTGTCGCGCCTGGGCTCGATATTGGTATTTGATAACCCACAAGTATAGGGGATCGTTAATAGCCTTTTCGATAAATAAGAGTGTCGAACCCAACGAGGAGCTAAAGGTAGAACAAATATTCCCTCGTGTTCTATCGACCACCGATACAACTCTATGCACACTTGACGTTTGTTATACCTAAAAAATGTATGAAACTATTTGGTAGGTGAAAGGATAAGTTTGCAAGAATAAAACTAGAAGTACTTTGCAAGAATAAAACTATGAGTAAAATGTAAGAAAATAAAAGTAGATAGCTTTTGTCAACAAGAAAGTCATTTGTCCCTAGGTGATCGATAACTAAACCGATGATCATTTTTGCAATTTTATATGAGGGAGAGGCATGAGCTAACATACTTTCTCTACTTGGACCATATGCACTTATGATTGGAACTCCAGCAAGCATCCACAACTACTAAAGATCATTAAGGTCGTAAAACCCAACCATAGCATTAAGTATCCAGTCCTCTTTATCCCATACGCAATGAACCCCAAACTCGGGTATGTGCTTCTGTCACTCACGCCACCCACGTAAGCGAACCATTAATGTATTGCAACACCCTACAACGGGGATCCCCCATGTTTTCGTGATACGGAGGCACCATAGGACAACACCAAAATAAAATATACAACTCAAACCAATCACGATCATCTATCAACCCACAGGACCAAACGGATCAACTCAAACATCATAAGATAGCAATAGATCATTGGGAAATTATATATAGCGTTGAGCACCATGTTTAAGTAGAGATTACAGCGGGGATAAGAGGCGCTACACCGCTGCATAGAGGGGGATAAAGTTGGTGTTGACGGTAGCAAGATTGTTGATGTCGATCGCCGTCACGATCCTTGCCCTGGCGGCGCTCCGGCGCCACCGCGGGAGAGGGGGAGAGAGCCCCCCTCTTTCATCTTCTTCTTCCTTGGCCTCCCCCCTAGATGGGAGGAGAGTTCCTCCTCTAGTCCATGGCCTCCATGGCAGCGGAGGGGCAGGAGCCCCGCCGAGATTGGATCTCCGCTTCTATTCTCTTCTGTTTCGTGTTCCTGTTTTCTGGCCGAAAACCGTTTCCTTTATTCCCGGAGATCCGTAACTCCGATTGCGCTGAGATTTTAACATGGTTTTTTCTGGGTATAAGCTTCCTTGAGCCCGAAGTAGAGCCAACCGACTTACGGGGAGGGTACAACCCACCACCACGCGCCTGGGCTGCCTGGCGCGCCAAGGTGTCTTGTGGTGGCTATGGGCCCCTGTTTGTGTTGATTCCAACCCCCAAAAATCACATATATTCCAAAATAATTCTCCTTAAATTTTTATCGCGTTTGGACTTTGTTTGATATGGAATCCTACGAAGCAAAAAACATGCAAAAAACAGGAACTGACACTGGGCACTGGATCAATAGGTTAGTCCAATAAATATTGGCATGGAACAATAAAAAATTATAGGTACGACGGAGACGTATCAGCATCCCCAACTTAATTCCTGCTCGTCTTCGAGTAGGTAAATGATAAAAAAGATATTTTTTATGTGGAATGCTACCTAGCATAATCTTGATCATATACCTAATCATGGCATGAATATTAAGACACGAGTGATTCACAGTAATAGTCTATAATTTGGCATAAAGACATCAATACTGATGCATCCCAACAAACAACCATGTCTTTCAAAATATGAATGCTAAAGAAAGCTATCCTTACAAAATCATATAGTCTTGTCATGCTCTACCTTCTTAACACAAAGTATTTATCATGCACAACCCCGATGACAAGCCGAGCAATTGGTTCATACTTTTTAACGCGCTTCAGCTTTTTCAACCCTCACGCAATACATGAGCGCAAGCCATGGATATAGCACTACAGGTGGAATAGAGTATGATGACAGGGGTAAACATAAAGAAGACAAAAAAGTAAGAAAGTCTCACATCGATGGGGCTATCCAACAGGCTATGGAGATGCCCATCAATTTATATCAATGCGAGGAGTAGGGATTGCCGTGCAACGAATGCACTAAGAGTTGTAAGTGTATGAAAGCTCAACATAAAAACTAAATGGGTGTGCATCTAACTCTATAATGAAAAATTCCCACTAGTATATGAAAGTGAAAACATAAGAGACTCTCTATATGAAAAATATGGTGCTACGTTGAAGAAAGTGTGGAATTAGCATGCCCCTTCTCTTCCTTCTTTCTTTCATTATTTCTATTTTTTTCTTTTTTTCTTTGTTTTTCTTTTGGTCTGGAGTCTCATCCCGACTTGTGGGGGAATCATAGTCTCCATCATCCATTCCTCACTGGGACAATGCTCTAATAATGAAAATTGATGATCATCACACTTCTATTTACTTACAACTCAATACCGATAACAAAATATGACTCTATGTGAATGCCTCTGGCAGTGTACCAGGATGTGCAATGATCTAGCGTAACAACGATATCAAAAAACGGACAAGCCATGGAAATATCATGCTAGATTAATTACAATCATGTAAAGCAATATGACAATGAATGCTCAGGTCATCAAAATAGAAGCGATGGAAGTTGCATGGCAATATATCTCGAAATGGCTATTGAATGGCCATAATAGGTAGGTAAGGTGGCTGTTTTGAGGAAGATATAATAAGGCTTATGTGTGATAGAGCGTATCATATCACGGGGTTTGGATGCACCGACGAAGTTTGCACCGACTCTCGAGGTGAGAAAGGACAATGCACGGTACCGTAGAGGATAGCAAATTGTGGAAAGGTAAGAGTGCGTACAATCCATGGACTCACATTAGTCATAAAGAACTCATATAGTTATGGCAAAAGTTTATTAGCCCTCGAAGCAGACTAGTACTATGCATGCCCCTAGGGGGATAGATTTTTGGGGAAAGTAGCATGAAATTTCAAAAAAAATCCTATGATCACGGAAGATCTATCTACGAGATGCATAGCAACGAGAGGGGGAGCACTACCAAAAAAGACACATCCATGACATTTTGGGCCGAACGATTTTTTTTCTGTCGTACATATGACACTTCTATGACGATAATTGTGACAAAACCCAGTATCATCATAGATGTGGTGGGCTCCTACTTCTATGACAAAAAATCATGACAGAAAATGGGCTTCTCGTCCTGGGCGGGCCGGAGACGCAGCGGCATGACATTCTTTGGGCCGTCCATGACGGAAAAAACCGTGGTAGAAGCGAGGGGGAGGAAAATTTTGGGGAGTTCCCGGTTACGGTGGGAGGTCGGGGGCCGAGCGATGCACGTTTCTCTCGTACACGTACGCGCGTGTGTGCGAGGCGTTGGCTCTAACTGAACCCGAGCGAGGCGTTGGGCTCTAACTGAACCCGAGTGATTGCATTGCAGGCTACGCGTTACTGAACCCGAGCGATCGATCGATGGCTGTTAACTGAACCCGATCGAGCGATTCCTTCGCTACTGCTGCTAACTGAAGCCGATCGATGGGAT
>NC_041384.1:677746239-677758082 GCF_002162155.2 Triticum dicoccoides | reverse complement strand
TGGATGAACAGTAGACAGTGGAGGGGTGGTTGAATAGTAGCGGGTGGAGTAGCGCGCGGTGGAGGCTGGATGAACAGGAGCCCGTGGAGGGTGGAGGAGGTCGACGGTGGAGATGAACAGTATCCCGTGGAGTCCCGTTTTGCGGTACGCCACACCCCTCCCGATGAACAGGACCCCCGTTTCGACCATAGTGCTCCAACACAAGTCCGCTTCCTCCGTTTTGCGGTACGCCACACCCCTCCCGATCAACAGGACCCCCGTTTCGACCGTAGGAGGTCTATTTCCTTTGTTTTGCGGTACGCCAGACCCCTCCCGATGAACAGGATCCCGTTTCGAACGTGGCCAGTCGAACACAAGGCTGTTTCCTTCGTTCTGCGGTACGCCAGGCCTTGTTTCCATTGCCTGTTCCGTCCAAGCCCTCCCGATGAACACGACGCATTCCGTTGCCTCCCCATGAACACGACACATTCCGTTGCCTCCCCATGAACACGACACATTCCGTTGCCTCCCCATGAACACGACGACGACGCTATTTCTCCGTTTTGACCCAGCCATGTACACGAGCCCTGGCCATACGTATGCGCGAGTAGGCGTTCGAGACCCCGCCCGTATGTACACATACGTGGCTGTATTTTCTTTCTTGCACCCTGGCTGCTGTACGTACATGTACATGCTACGTGCGCGCCTCTACTACAACACGTGCACGCCTCTATATCCACCAGTATATATGTACGTACACGTTCTTGACTAGAATGACAACGCTATGTACGCTTCGACCAGGTGGGTCTCGACTATCAGGCACTTCCTTGCATGCGAAGATGTAGCTGGTGGGTCCCAGCAGTCAGGGGGGCGAAATACAGTGGCCCGTCCGGTGGGTCCCCGCTGTCAGGTGGAGGAATAATTATTTTGCACGTAATAAGGAGGCACTTCCTTGTTGCGGCCGTGGACCCAGCTGTCAGCCTCTCCACGTACAGTCCACGTCCGATGGAAGCCGTTCCTTGACCACGTTGACCACACCGCGCCGAGAGCACCAGGGCGGTGGACGACGGTGAGGCCTAGGAAGGGGACGACGCGGAGCCGGGGAAGACGCGGCAGTGGATGCCAACGCGTAGAGGAGTACGAGGGTTCACTGGTTCGTTGGGGTGTGAGGCTGCCGTCCCCGCAGAATAACAGGGGGTGTGGGTGAGTAGAGGGATGGCCTGGCCAGCGGTGGGAGTAGTAGGGGGCGGTGAGGCCTCCGCCGCATCGCAGCCGGCCACGGGAGGCAGGAGCACGAGGCATGACCGGCACTGGTTTGGGCGGCTGGAGCAAGAAGACCAGAGGTTGAAGAAGCACTATGGCTGTTGGATGGACATCGTACGATCACTGGAGCTAGAATCGTGCATATTGACTAAGTTGACAAAGCCCTCCATCCCC
Organism: Triticum dicoccoides; assembly: GCF_002162155.2. Taxonomy (NCBI): domain Eukaryota; kingdom Viridiplantae; phylum Streptophyta; class Magnoliopsida; order Poales; family Poaceae; genus Triticum; species Triticum dicoccoides. The sequence goes on along the minus strand of NC_041384.1, from coordinate 677,756,666 downwards.
GTCAACTTAGTAGGCCCACAAGTCAACCTCCCACCAAGGTGGGTCCCAGCTAGCAAGGGGGTATTCATTTTTTTGAGCGTAATAAGGAGGCACTTCCTTGCGTGCGAAGATATAGCTGGTGGGTCCGAGCTGTCAGCGGCGGTAACATTTTTTTCATGAAATACAGAGGCCCTTTTGGTGGTCCCTGATGTCAGGTGGAGGAATCATTATTTTGCGCGTAATAAGGAGGCATTTCCTTGCGTGCGGACGTGGACCCAGCTGTCGGCCTCTCCACATACAATCCACTTCAGATGCATGTCAGTCGTTGACCACATTGACCAGGCCGCACCGAGAGCACCAGGGCGGTGGACCACGGCGAGGCCTAGGAAGGGAACGACACGGAGGCAGGGAAGACTCGGCAGTTGTTTCCCACGTGGAGGGGAGTATGACTGTATGAGGGTTTACTGGTTCGTCTGCTGTCGCCGGATAATAACAGCAGTTGTGGGTGAGTAGAGGGATGGCTAGGCCAGCGATGGGAGTATGGTGGGGCGGTGAGGCCTGCGCGGCAGCACATCCAGCCGCGGGAAGGAGGGAGCAGGTAGTCCCGCCGGCGCTTGTTTGAGTGGCTGGAGCAGGAAGAGCAGAGATTGAAGAAGCACGATGGCCATTCGATGGACATCCAACATTCACTGCTTGTGCGTCAACCTTTTTTTTAGGAAAGCCTCAAATATGTGGAAAACAGCATACAACCCATCTGCCATTATTGTTGGGGAACGTAGCAGAAATTCAAAAATTTTCCTACGTAACACCAAGATCTATCTATGGAGAGACCAGCAACGAGTAGAAAGGGGAGTGCATCTACATACCCTTGTAGATCGCTAAGCGGAAGCGTTCAAGTGAACGGGGTTGATGGAGTCGTACTCGTCGTGATTCAGATCACCGATGATCAAGTGCCGAACGGACGGCACCTCCGCGTTCAACACACGTACAGCCCGGTGACGTCTCCCACGCCTTGATCCAGCAAGGAGAGAGGGAGAGGTTGAGGAAGACTCCATCCAACAGCAGCACAACGGCGTGGTGATGATGGAGGAGCGTGGCAATCCAGCAGGGCTTCGCCAAGCACCATGGGAGAAGAGGAGGAGGAAGAGGGGCAGGGCTGCACCAACGAGAGATCAAATCGCGTGTTATGGGCAGCCCCTAGGCCTCATATATATAGGGGAAGGGGAGGGCTGCGCCCCCTTTAGGGTTTCCCACCCCAAGGGGTGGCGGCCAGCCTCCAGATGGCATCTGGTGCGGCGGCCAAGAGGGGGGGGAGGAGTCCATCATCCCCAAGGCACCTCGGAGGTGCCTTCCCCCTTGAGGACTCTTCCCTCTAGGGTTCCCTAGGCGCATGGGCCTCTTGGGGCTGGTGCCCTTGGCCCATGTAGGCCAAGGCGCACCCCCTACAGCCCATGTGGCCCCCCGGGGCAGGTGGCCCCACCCGGTGGGCCCCCGGGACCCTTCCGGTGGTCCCGGTACAATACCGATGACCCCGAAACTTGTCCCGATGGCCGAAACAGGACTTCCTATATATAAATCTTTACCTCCGGACCATTCCGGAACTCCTCGTGACGTCCGGGATCTCATCCGGGACTCCGAACAACATTCGGTAACCACATACAAGCTTCCTTTATAACCCTAGCGTCATCGAACCTTAAGTGTGTAGACCCTACGGGTTCGGGAGACATGCAGACATGACCGAGACGTTCTCCGGTCAATAACCAACAGCGGGATCTGGATACCCATGTTGGCTCCCACATGTTCCACGATGATCTCATCGGATGAACCACGATTTCAAGGACTCAATCGATCCCGTATACAATTCCCTTTGTCTAGCGGTATTTTACTTGCCCGAGATTCGATCATCGGTATACCAATACCTTGTTCAATCTCGTTACCGGCAAGTCACTTTACTCGTTCCGTAACACATCATCCCATGATCAACTCCTTGGTCACATTGCGCATATGATGATGTCCTACCGAGTGGGCCCAGAGATACTTCTCCGTTTACACGGAGTGACAAATCCCAGTCTCGATCCGCATAAAACAATAGATACTTTCGGAGATACCCATAGTGCACCTTTATAGTCACCCAGTTACGTTGTGACGTTTGATACACCCAAAGCACTCCTACGGTATCCAGGAGTTACACGATCTCATGGTCAAAAGGAAGAGATACTTGACATTAGCAAAGCTCTAGCAAATGAACTACACGATCTTTTGTGCTAGTCTTAGGATTGGGTCTTGTCCATCACATCATTCTCCTAATGATGTGATCCCGTTATCAACGACATCCAATGTCCATAGCCAGGAAACCATGACTATCTGTTGATCACAACGAGCTAGTCAACTAGAGGCTCACTAGGGACATATTGTGGTCTATGTATTCACACGTGTATTACGATTTCCGGATAATACATTTATAGCATGAATAAAAGACAATTATCATGAACAAGGAAATATAATAATAATACTTTTATTATTGCCTCTAGGGCATATTTCCAACAGTCTCCCACTTGCACTAGAGTCAATAATCTAGTTCACATCGCCATGTGATTAACACTCACAGGTCACATCGCCATGTGACTAATACCCAAGAGTTTACTAGAATCAGTAGTCTAGTTCACATCACTATGTGATTAATACTCAATGAGTTTTAGGTTTGATCATGTTGCTTGTGAGAGAGGTTTTAGTCAACGGGTCTGAACCTTTCAGATCCATGTGTGCTTTACAAATCTCTATGTCATGTCCTAGATGCAGCTACCACGCTCTATTTGGAGCTATTCAAAATAACTGTTCTACTTGGAGCTATTCTAAATTGTTGCTCCAATATATGTATCCGGTATCTCTACTTAGATCTATCTGGATAGGTGTTAAGCTTGCATCGACGTAACCTTTACGACGAACTCTTTTACCACCTCCATAATCGAGAAAATTCCTTAGTCCACTAGTTACTAAGGGTAACTTTGACCGTTGTCTGTGATCCATTCTTGGATCACTCTTGTACCCCTTGACTAACTCATGGCAAGGCACACTTCAGGTGCGGTACACAGCATAGCATACTGTAGAGCCTATGTCTTAAGCATAGGAGACGACCTTCGTCCTTTCTCTCTATTTTTCCATGGTCGAGCTTTAAGTCTTAACTTCGTACCTTACAACTCAGGCAAGAACTTCTTCTTTGACTGATCCATCTTGAACACCTTCAAGATCATGTCAAGGTATATGCTCATTTTGAAAGTTTTATTAAGCATTTTGATCTATCCTTATAGATCTCGATGCTCAATGTTCAAGTAGCTTAATCCAGGTTTTCTATTGAAAAACACCTTTCAAATAACCCTATATGCTTTCTAGAAATTCTACATCATTTCTGATCAACATATACTCATCAGAAATTCTATAGTGCTCCCACTCACTTCTTTGGAAATACAAGTTTCTCATAAACTTTGTACAAACCCAAAATCTTTGATCATCATCAAAGCATACATTCCAACTTCGAGATGCTCACTCCAGTCCTTAGAAGGATCGCTGGAGCTAGCATACCTTTTAGCATCCTTAGGATCGACAAAAACTTTCTGATTGTATTACCTACAATCTTTCCTCACGAAAACTTGTAAGGAAACTCGTTTTGATATCCATCTGCCAGATTTCATAAATACAGCTAATGCTAACATGAATCCGACGGACTTTAAGCATCGCTACGGATGAGAAAATCTCATCGTAGTCAACTCCTTGAACTTGTGAAAAACTTTTCACCACAAGTCGAGCTTCATGGACGGTGACATTACCATCCACGTCCGTCTTCTTCTCAAAAATCCATTTATCTTAATGGCTTGCCGATCATTGGGCAAGTCCACCAAAGTCCATGGATCCGTTCTCGGATTTTATGGCTTATAACCATTTGTCGAAATTCGGGCCCACCATCGCTTCTCCATAGCTCGTAGGTTCATTGTTGTCTAGCAACATGACCTTCAAGACAGGATTACGTACCACTCTGAAGTAGTACGCATCCTTGTCATCCTACAAGGTTTGGGAGTGACTCGATCCGAAGTTTCATGATCAATATCATAAGCTTCCACTTCAATTGGTGTAGGTGCCACAGGAACAACTCCCTGTGCCCTGTCACACACTAGTTGAAGAGACGGTTCAATAACCTCATCAAGTCTCTACCATCCTCCCACTCAATTCTTTCGAGAGAAACTTTTCCTCGAGAAAGGACCCGATTCTAGAAACAATCCATATTGCTTTCGGATCTGAATTAGGAGGTATACCCAACTGTTTTGGGTTTCCTATGAAGATGCATTTCATCCGCTTTGGGTTCGAGCTTAATCCTGAAACTTTTTCACATAAGCGTCGCAGCCCCAAACCTTTAAGAAACAACAACTTAGGTTTCTCTAAACCATAATTCATACGGTGTCATCTCAACGGAATTACGTGGTGCCCTATTTAAAGTGAATGTGGTTGTCTCTAATGCCTAACCCATGAACAATAGTGGTAATTCGATAAGAGACATCATGGTACGCACCATATCCAATAGGGTGCAACTACGATGTTCGGACACACCATCACACTATGGTGTTCCAGGCGGTATTAATTGCGAAACAATTTCCACAATGTCTTAATTGTGTGCCAAAACTCATAACTCAGATATTCATCTCTATGATCATATCATAGACATTTTATCCTCTTGTCACAATGATCTTCTACTTCACCCTGAAATTACTTGAATCATTCAATAATTCAGAGTTGTGTTTCATCAAGTAAATATTCTCAACATCTACTCGAATCATCTGTGAAGTAAGAACATAACGATATTCACTGCATGCCTCAGCATTTATTGGACTGCACACATCAAAATGTGTTACTTCCAACAAGTTGCTATCTTGTTCCATCTTATTGAAACCGAGGCTTTTCAGTCATCTTGCCCATGTGGTATGATTTGCATATCTCTAGTGATTCAAAATCAAGTGAGTCCGAACGATCCATCTGCATGGAGTTTCTTCATGCGTATACACCAATAGACATGGTTCGCATGTCTCAAACTTTTCAAAACGAGTGAGTCCAAAGATCCATTAACATGGAGCTTCTTCATGCGTTTTATACCATTATGACTTACATGGCAGTGCCACAAGTAAGTGGTACTATCATTACTATCTTATATCTTTTGGCATGAAAATGTGTATCACTACGATCGAGATTCAACAAACCATTCGTTTCAGGTGCAAGACCATTGAAGGCATTATTCAAATAAATAGAGTAACCATTATTCTCTTTAAATGAATAACTGTATTGCGATAGACATAATCCAATCATGTCTATGCTCAACGCAAACACCAAATCTCGATGGTAGAGGGAGCGCGCGATGCTTGATCATATCAACATTGGAAACACTTCCAACACATATCGTCAGCTCACCTTTAGCTAGTCTCCGTTTATGCCGTAGCTTTTATTTCGAGTTACTAACACTTAGCAACCGAACCGGTATCTTATACCCTGGTGCTACTAGGAGTACTAGTAAAGTACACATTAACATAATGTATATCCAATATACTTCTATCGACCTTGCCAGCCTTCTCATCTACCAAGTATCTAGGGTAATTCTGCTCTAGTGACTGTTCCCCTTATTACAGAAGCACTTAGTCTCGGGTTTGGGTTCAACCTTGGGTTTCTTCACTGGAGCAGCAGCTGATTTGCCGTTTCATGAAGTATCCCTTCTTGCCCTTGCCCTTCTTGAAACTAGTGGTTTCGCCAACCATCAACAATTGATGCTCCTTCTTGATTTCTACTTTCGCGGTGTCAAACATCGTGAATACCTCAAGGATCATCTTATTTATCCCTGATATGTTATAGTTCATCACGAAGCTCTAGCAGCTCGGTGGCAATGACTTTGGGGAAACATCACTATCTCATCTGGAAGATTAACTCCCACTTGATTCAAGTGATTGTTGCACTCAGACAATCTGAGCACAAGCTCAACGATTGAGCTTTTCTCCCTTAGTTTGCAGGCTAAGAAAATCGCCGGAGGTCTCATACCTCTTGACGTGGGCACGAGCCTGAAATCCCAATTTCAGCCTTCGAAACATCTCATATGTTCCGCGACGTTTCGAAAACGTCTTTGGTGCCTCTACTTTAAACCATTTAACTGAACTATCACGTAGTTATCAAAACGTGTATGTTCGATGTTCGAAACATCCACAAACGACGTTTGGGGTTCAGCACACTAAGTAGTGCATTAGGGACATAAGCTATCTACTGTCTGCATAATCGCTACTTTCAACTTTCAACTATATTTTCTCTAGGAACATATCTAAAACAGTAGAACTATAGCGTGAACTACAACATAATTTGCAAAAGGTCTTTTGACTATGTTCAGGATAATTAAGTTCATCTTATGAACTCCCACTTAGATAGACATCCCTCTGGTCATCTAAGTGATCACATGATCCGAGTCAACTAGGCCGTGTCCGATCATCACGTGAGACGGACTAGTCATCATCGGTGAACATCTTCATGTTGATCGTATCTACTATACGACTCATGCTCGACCTTTCGGTCTCCGTGTTCCGAGGCCATGTCTGCACATGCTAGGCTCGTCAAGTTAACCCTAAGTGTTTTCGCTGTGTAAAACTGTCTTACACCCGTTGTATGTGAACGTAAGAATCCATCACACCCGATCATCACGTGGTGCTTAGAAGCGACGAACTGTAGCAACGGTGCATAGTTAGGGGAGAACACTTCTTGAAATTTTGTAAGGGATCATCTTATTTACTACCGTCGTCCTAAGTAAACAAGATGCATAAACATAATAAACATCACATGCAATTATATAGTTGTGACATGATATGGCCAATATCATATAGCTCCATTGATCTCCATCTTCGGGGCTCCATGATCACCTTGTCACCGGCATGACACCATGATCTCCATCATCATGATCTCCATCATCGTGTCTTCATGAAGTTGTCACGCCAACGACTACTTCTACTTCTATGGCTAACGCGTTTAGCAATAAAGTAAAGTAAGTTACATGGCGTTCTTCAATGACACGCAGGTCATACAAAAAATAAAGACAACTCCTATGGCTCCTGCCGGTTGTCATACTCATCGACATGCAAGTCGTGAATCCTATTACAAGAACACGATCAATCTCATACATCACATATCATTCATCACATTCTTCTGGCCATATCACATCACAAAGCATACCCTGCAAAAACAAGTTAGACGTCCTCTAATTGTTGTTTGCATGTTTTACGTGGCTGCTATGGGTTTCTAGCAAGAACGTTTCTTACCTACGCAATACCACAACGTGATATGCCAATTGCTATTTACCCTTCATAAGGACCCTTTTCATCGAATCCGTTCCGACTAAAGTGGGAGAGACTGGCACCCGCTAGCCACCTTATGCACCAAGTGCATGTCAATCGGTGGAACCTGTCTCACGTAAGAGTACGTGTAAGGTCGGTCCGGGCCGCTTCATCCCACAATACCGTCGAAACAAGATTGGACTACTAACGGTAAGCATATTGAACAACATCAACGCCCACAACTACTTTGTGTTCTACTCGTGCAAAGAATCTACGCAATAGACCTAGCTCATGATGCCACTGTTGGGGAACGTAGCAGAAATTCAAAAAATTTCCTACGTAACACCAAGATCTATCTATGGAGAGACCAGCAACGAGTAGAAAGGGGAGTGCATCTACATACCCTTGTAGATCGCTAAGCGGAAGCGTTCAAGTGAACGGGGTTGATGGAGTCGTACTCGTCGTGATTCAGATCACCGATGATCAAGTGCCGAACGGACGGCACCTCCGCGTTCAACACACGTACAGCCCGGTGACGTCTCCCACGCCTTGATCCAGCAAGGAGAGTGGGAGAGGTTGAGGAAGACTCCATCCAACAGCAGCACAACGGCGTGGTGATGATGGAGGAGCGTGGCAATCCAGCAGGGCTTCGCCAAGCACCATGGGAGAAGAGGAGGAGGAAGAGGGGCAGGGCTGCACCAACGAGAGATCAAATCGCGTGTTATGGGCAGCCCCTAGGCCTCATATATATAGGGGAAGGGGAGGGCTGCGCCCCCTTTAGGGTTTCCCACCCCAAGGGGCGGCGGCCAGCCTCCAGATGGCATCTGGTGCGGCGGCCAAGAGGGGGGGGGAGGAGTCCATCCTCCCCAAGGCACCTCGGAGGTGCCTTCCCCCTTGAGGACTCTTCCCTCTAGGGTTCCCTAGGCGCATGGGCCTCTTGGGGCTGGTGCCCTTGGCCCATGTAGGCCAAGGCGCACCCCCTACAGCCCATGTGGCCCCCCGGGGCAGGTGGCCCCACCCGGTGGGCCCCCGGGACCCTTCCGGTGGTCCCGGTACAATACCGATGACCCCGAAACTTATCCCGATGGCCGAAACAGGACTTCCTATATATAAATCTTTACCTCCGGACCATTCCGGAACTCCTCGTGACGTCCGGGATCTCATCCGGGACTCCGAACAACATTTGGTAACCACATACAAGCTTCCTTTATAACCCTAGCATCATCGAACCTTAAGTGTGTAGACCCTACGGGTTCGGGAGACATGCAGACATGACCGAGACGTTCTCCGGTCAATAACCAACAGCGGGATCTGGATACCCATGTTGGCTCCCACATGTTCCACGATGATCTCATCGGATGAACCACGATGTCAAGGACTCAATCGATCCCGTATACAATTCCCTTTGTCTAGCGGTATTTTACTTGCCCGAGATTCGATCGTCGGTATACCAATACCTTGTTCAATCTCGTTACCGGCAAGTCACTTTACTCGTTCCGTAACACATCATCCCGTGATCAACTCCTTGGTCACATTGCGCATATGACGATGTCCTACCGAGTGGGCCCAGAGATACCTCTCCGTTTACACGGAGTGACAAATCCCAGTCTCGATCCGCATAAAACAATAGATACTTTCGGAGATACCTGTAGTGCACCTTTATAGTCACCCAGTTACGTTGTGACGTTTGATACACCCAAAGCACTCCTACGGTATCCAGGAGTTACACGATCTCATGGTCAAAAGGAAGAGATACTTGACATTGGCAAAGCTCTAGCAAATGAACTACATGATCTTTTGTGCTAGTCTTAGGATTGGGTCTTGTCCATCACATCATTCTCCTAATGATGTGATCCCGTTATCAACGACATCCAATGTCCATAGCCAGGAAACCATGACTATCTATTGATCACAACGAGCTAGTCAACTAGAGGCTCACTAGGGACATATTGTGGTCTATGTATTCACACGTGTATTACGATTTCCGGATAATACAGTTATAGCATGAATAAAAGACAATTATCATGAACAAGGAAATATAATAATAATACTTTTATTATTGCCTCTAGGGCATATTTCCAACAATTATTTCTAATAATTTACAGCGCATTTGCTAATTCTTAAGGTTTTTTTGGAGCCCATATTCTTTTTGTTAGCATTACAGCCCATATTGTGGCCACGGTTAAAAAATTAACACATATTTCGGTGCGGTCCGAACTGTTTTTAATCCCAAAATTTCGACTCACATTCAAACTGATTTTAAAAATAAATGTATATCAATATAAAATCCAACAAATTCTCCACGCATAAAAATTAATGTAATTTAAAATCTTGAAATGAAAAAAGATATTTTAAACTAATTGCCGGTTTGATGTGTTTTAAAAATGTACATCCCATTTCTCATTACTGATGGGCCATTTTCTCGGCCAGCCGAATGAAGCTCTCCTCGTCTTGAAAGATTTGCAACCCAACAGGCCTGGCAAAGTGACTTACTTGGCAAATCACAAAGAACTGGGCTGTGGCCGTGGACCCAGCTATCAGCCTCTCCACGTACAGTACTCTTCCGATGGAAGTCGGTCGTTGACCACATTGACCACGCCACGCCGAGAGCACCAAGGCGGTGGACGACGTCGAGACATAGGAAGGGGACGACGTGGAGCCGGGGAAGGCGCGGTAGTGGATGCCCACGCAGAGAGGAGTATGAGGGTTCACTGGTTCGGCTGCGGCGTGAGGCTACCGTTGCCACAGAATAACAAGGGGTGTGGGTGAGTAGAGGGATAGAATGGGCCAGCGGTGGGTGTAGTAGGGAGCGGTGAGGCCTCTGCGGCATCACAGCCGGCCACGAGAGGCAGGAGCACGCGACACGACCGGCGCAGCTTTGGGCGGCTGGAGCAAGAAGACCAGCGGTTGAAGAAGCACTACGGCCGTTGGAAGGACATCGTACGGTCACTGGAGCTAGAATCGTTCATATTGACTAAGTTGACAAAGCCCTCCATCCTCGTCAACTTAGTAGGCCCATAAGTCAGCCTCCCACCAGGTTGGGTCCCAGCTAGCAGGGGGAGTATTCATTTTTCTGTGCGTAATAAGGAGGCACTTCCGGTGGGT
>NC_041384.1:677740879-677745991 GCF_002162155.2 Triticum dicoccoides | reverse complement strand
GGGGGGGGACGTTTTTTTCGCGAAATACGGTGGTCCGCTCGATGGATCCCAGCAGTCATGGGCAAACGTTTTTTTCGCAAAATACGGTGGCCCGTCCGGTGGGTCCCAGCAGTCAGGGGGGAAATGTTTTTTCCGCGAAATACTGGTGGCCCGTCCGGTGGGTCCCTGCTGTCAGTGGAGGAATAATTATTTTTTGCATAATAAGGAGGCACTTCCTTGCGGCTGCCGTGGACCCAGCTGTCAGCCTCTCCACGTATAGTACTCTTCCGATGGAAGTCGGTCGTTGACCACATTGAACACGCCACGCCGAGAGCACCACGGCGGTGGACGACGGCGAGGCCTAGGAAGGGGACGACGCGGAGCCGGGGAAGACGCGGTAGTGGATGCCCATGCGAAGAGGAGTATGAGGGTTCACTGGTTCGGCTGCGGTGTGAGGCTGCCGTCACCGTAGAATAACAGGGGGAGTGGGTGAGTGGAGGGATGGCCTGGCCAGCGGTGGGAGTAGTATGGGGACGGTGAGGCCTCTGCGGCAGCACAGCCGGCCACGGGAGGCAGGAGCATGTGGCACGACCGGCGCTGCTTTGGGCGGCTGGGGCAAGAAGACCAGAGGTTGAAGAAGCACTACGGCCGTTGGATGGACATCGTTGACCACGCCACACCGAGAGCACCAGGGCGGTGGACGACAGCGAGGCCTACGAAGGGAACGACACGGAGCCGGGGAAGACACGACAGTGGCTGCCCAGGTGGTGGAGAGTACGAGGGTTGACTGGTTCGGCTGTCGTCGCCGGAAAATAACAGGAGGTGTGGGTGAGTAGAGGGATAGACAGGCTGGGGATGCGAGTATGTTGGGGCCGTGAGGCTTTCCCGGCAGCACTGCCGGCCACGGGAGGCGGGAGCAGGAGGTTCCGATGGCGCTGGTTTAAGCGGCTGGGGCAGGAAGATCAGAGACTGAAGAAGCTCGATTGCCATTAGATTGACATCTAACGGTCTGGCACTGGTAGAGTCGATTGTTGACTAAGTTTCTTTTTTGAGAAACCTTGTGTACGCATGAACTTAGTAGGCCCACATGTCAGCCTCCAAATCTGTGGCAGACAACATAAAGCCCATTTGCTATTTTTTATAATTTGCAGCCCATTTGCTAATTCTTAAGTAATTTATTACAACCCATTTTCAGCCCAGGACCACGGTCAAAAAGTCCAACCTTATTTTGCATATTTCGGTGGAGTCCGAACTGTTGTAATCCCAAAATGATAAATACTTTTTAAGAACTTATTGATTTGCCAAAAAATCATTTTGTTTTTGTAAGCAAATAAGACGTGGTACAATTTAGTTTGTTTAAGGGAAAACCAGTGGTAAAAAAATCAGCGCTAGGTGGGAAAAAACAACAAAAATAAGGATGTAAATATGAAAAGGGAATTTTATGTGTTTTCAATATAATGATACGTGTATATGAACTAGTAAAACTATAGGTAGAGATTAGAAAATAGATGTAGGACATGCGTTTCAAGAGGAAAATAGAACTGGGTTGTGTGTTTGATTCAGTAAAAAAACTGCCTGCGGATGTTGTAAGACAGAATATAACTAACGCTGGTGGGCCAGAGGCCAGTAGATACCTGTTGGATCTTTGTGCCCCGTTGTCGTCATGGGCTGGGCCTGTTAAAAACAAAACAACCCTGGGCAATCTACAGCCTAGTTGAAACTTGCTCGACCTGAAAAAACAATATACGTGCTCAATAAATGAGAGAATTCTGCAAGTACAGACTGATAACTGGGATGTAGCACGGATATTGTTTTTTTATCGTGATAATAAGTGCATGCACTTGTTTCAGAAAAATTGAAGAACTCGGAATTCGAACGGCGGGTGCTTATGCTACCCATCAAATAAAAATCAGGTGCGTGAAAATTCGTTTCGAAACAAATGATTCAGATTTATATCCACGTCAACCCTCGGCATGATGGTTGGAAGCAAATGCAAGTTCATACCAAAAGATCATTAACAACAATACCAACTTGCGGACGACAAGGTAGTACAACTACCAATACCAAACTAACTTATAATCTTTTTACTCCTGGCCCTAGTGTTCGTCTGGTAGAAAATCTTGCAGAGGACCAGCTCCCGCTCCTTCTCTTGCTCCAGGTCCCCGAAGTGGTACTGGTGCATCACCCAGTTGGTCCTCTGCTGGTCGAAGTTCTTGTTGGTGTGCAGCACCAGAACCTTTTTTGCTGCCCGTCTGCCGGCCGTTGACCATCACCGGCAAGGTATTGCTGGTCTTGTGCCACATCTCGTGCATGCCGCACTCCGACTGGACTATATCTTGCGACGCGTCCACGCGCCCCTTTTGAACACCCTAGAATTGCGCTGGAAGAAATGCTTCCTTAGGCCACTCAGTGTGATACCTGCAGTATTATGGAATACATGTTTTAGTGTACCTAGTTGGTGTTGGGTTTCGTAGTAATTTCAAAAAATTTCCTACGCACACGCAAGATCATGGTGATGCATAGCAACGAGAGGGGAGAGTGTTGTCTACGTACCCACGCAGACCAACTGCGGAAGCGTTGACACAATGTAGAGGAAGTAGTCGTACGTCTCCTCGATCCGACTGATCCAAGCACCGTTACTCCGGCACCTCCGAGTTCTTAGCACACGTACAGCTCGATGACGATCCCCGGGCTCCGATCCATCAAAGCTTCGGGGATGAGTTCCGTCAGCACGACGGCGTGGTGACGATGATGATGTTCTACCGATGCAGGGCTTCGCCTAAGCACTACGATGGTATGACCGAGGTGGAATATGGTGGCAGGGGGCACCGCACACGGCTAAGGAACGATCTCAATCATCAACTTGTGTGTCAAGAGGTGCCCCCTGCCTCCGTATATAAAGGAGCCAAGGGGGAGGGGGCTGCCGACCAGGAGGAGGGCGCAGGAGGAGTCCTACTCCTAGCGGGAGTAGGACTCCCCCCCCCCCAATCCTAGTTGGACTAGGATTCCCCGAGGGGGAAAGAGAGAGAGGGGGGCCGGCCACCTCTCCTAGTCCTAATAGGACTAGGGGAGGGGGGAGGCGCGCGGCCACCTTGGGCTGCCCCTTTCTTATTTCCACTAAAGCCCATTAAGGCCCATATGGCTCCCGGGGGGTTCCGGTAACCTCCTGGTACTTTGGTAAAATCCCGATTTCACCCGGAACACTTCCGATGTCCAAATATAGGCTTCCAATATATCAATCTTTATGTCTCGACCATTTCGAGACTGCTCGTCATGTCCGTGATCACATCCGGGACTCCGAACTAACTTTGGTACATCAAAATGCATAAACTCATAATAACTGTCATCGTAACGTTAAGCATGCGGACCCTACGGTTCGAGAACAATGTAGACATGACCGAGACATGTCTCCAGTCAATAACCAATAGCGGGACCTGCATGCCCATATTGGCTCCTACATATTCTACGAAGATCTTTATCGGTCAGACCGCATAACAACATACATTGTTCCCTTTGTCATCGGTATGTTACTTGCCCAAGATTCGATCGTTGGTATTCCAATACCTAGTTCAATCTCGTTACTGGCAAGTCTCTTTACTCGTTCTGTAATACATCATCCCGCAACTAACTCATTTAGTTGCAATGCTTGCAAGGCTTAAGTGATGTGCATTACCGAGAGGACCCAGAGATACCTCTCCGACAATCGGAGTGACAAAACCTAATCTCGAAATACGCCAACCCAACATGTACCTTTGGAGACACCTGTAGTACTCCTTTATAATCACCCAGTTACATTGTGACGTTTGGTAGTACCCAAAGTGTTCCTCCGGTAAACGGGAGTTGCATAATCTCATAGTTATAGGAACATGTATAAGTCATGAAGAAAGCAATAGCAACATACTAAACGATCGGGTGCTAAGCTAACGGAATGGGTCATGTCAATCAGATCATTCTCTTGATGATGTGATCCCGTTAATCAAATAACAACTCATTGTTCATGGTTAGGAAACATAACCATCTTTGATTAACGAGCTAGTCAAGTAGAGGCATACTAGTGACACTATGTTTGTCTATGTATTCACACATGTATTATGTTTCCGGTTAATACAATTCTAGCATGAATAATAAACATTTATCATGATTATAAGGAAATAAATAATAACTTTATTACTGCCTCTAGGGCATATTTCCTTCAGTTGGCATTTTTATAACATCTTTGGCATGTTGCAGTCACTTGTTTCACTTTTTATTAACTGTCAAATTGTAATTGCTTCACCAGGTCTGCGTCTAAAAATAAAAATAGAGCTATAAACAAAGGAATATGTTTGTGCAAGTAGACGGCCAATCGGTGTCTTACTTGGAAGTTTCTCAGGTTGGGTGTAACATATGCCATGCTCGCTGTCGATGGTTGGTATGAACAAATCGATGAGAGACTGAAATCTCGCGCTGTCAGCACTCACTTTGGACTCAAGGTGTTCGTTCAGCTCCTGATCCGTGGGATCGAACTTGACGCCAGCCGGCAGCACGGGCCAATCCTTCTTCGACTTGCATTGGTAATTCCAGTTATATGGTACTCAATGTATGATCAATCGACTGTTTTAAGTGAATGATGAAAGATTTCGACAGATAAGTGGTACTCCAAATCTGAAGTCCACAATACCCGAACACACCGCCGGGATTCTTGTGTCACCTCACGCGCAGCGTGTTGTCACGTCAATTCAATGTGTGGACATGATGAATAATTTGACCGACGTATACTAGTACTGATACTATACTACTTACTAGTCGTATTTAGTGTCACAATTTATACACAAGTTTAACTAACAAGTATGCACTTGAAGCCTAACTGATATATATATATATAGAGAGAGAGAGAGAGAGATAGAGAGAGAGAGAGAGACATAGAGAGTAGCACTATTCTAATCCCAGGATCAGAATAGTTATTTGGATCACAATGCCCTATATAGGAGGCGCAGAGGTCCTCCCGAACTCCCGAATCTGTGGACGAAAAAAACACCCATTCCCCCGCATCCACATTCTTCCCCCGATCTAGACTGGACCCCGCCCCTCGCCCCGCCTCCCCCTTCTCCCCCGCCTTCTTCCCCGGAGCCGTCCCAAGCCTCCGACTGAATT
>NC_041384.1:677736436-677740490 GCF_002162155.2 Triticum dicoccoides | reverse complement strand
CCGCCAGCACCGTCGCCCCAACAACCCCTTTAGCCGCCGCTCCTGGCAACCCCGCCAGTCGCCGCTCCAGGCAAACCACGCCAGCTGCCGCCCCCCTGCAACCCAAGTCGCCGCAGCCTATGGAAACCCCTGCCATGCGCCTCCCCCGGCAACCACAGTCGCCACCACGACCTGGATCTCGCGTCTGGGCATTCAATCCCGGTGCCAAGCTTCGAATCCCGATGGTCCCCATCATTTCGATCAGAGACCGACGCAGACGACGGCCAGATAAGTCTCCGGGTCAGGAAGGTCGCCGGTGGCCGCGCGACCCTGGGCCTCCACGGGACCCTCTCCCGCTCCTCCCCCAACCTCCGTCGGGGTCGCCACCTGCCCCAATCGCCACCACGGTGACAATCTACCTCAATCGCAACTCCTCTTTAGGCCCCCGTGCTTCCATCCCCACCCCGCAAGATTCGCCATCGTGACCCTCCCCTGCTGGCGTTCTCCCCCACCGGTGACCCTCCCCTGCCGCTGTCTCCGTCCTCCTTCATTCCTCACGCGCCAGATGGGCTCAGCATGGATTTTGGCTGCCAGGTCTGGTTATTCCTACCACCAGTGTGTGTCTGATGGCAGCAGATGGATGGGGATCGTTGGACACAGACGGCGACCACCGGTGCACTCGCAACCGCGTTTGGACTGCAGCGACGACCGAATCAGACCTTCCCCAGCATTAGGAATCTTACTTCTCTTCCTATTCATCAAGGGGCCATTGTCCATTCGTGATGCTCCACCCAGTACTGTTAAAGACAAACATGAGAGGTTCATGTATTACTGCCTATGGGAAACTTGCTTGTGAAAATTGACCCCAATTTTCCTATTGTTTTTACGACCTTGGATTCAAGAGAAAAATGTGTATAAAAAGGTGTGTTTTCGAAAGTTCAGGTGTAACGAACATTGAAGTTCAAACCAAAAAATGTAAAACAAAAAAATCATGGAATTCAAAGAATAAAAACTATCGAGTTTCGTATAAAAAATTAGCACGTGAAGTTCATGTTTCAGAAATTCTGAAGTGCACGTGTTGTACATATAGAAGAAAAACTATCAAATGAAAAAAGAGACCGCCAAGGCCATTTCACTAAAAAAAAGTAAAAAATGCATAAAAACGTCGCGACAAAATTCTACAAGAAGTTCAAATTTAAAAACCAAAGCAGTTCGACGTTAAAAAAATGAAGTTTTTAATATCTAAAAGTCAAATTTGGAAGTTCGAAAAATTAGAGCAAGAAGTTCAAAAAAGTACTTAAAAAATCTTTATAACAGATTTTTCCCGTTTATAAAAAAATCAAAGAAGTCCAAATTTAAAAAGAGGAGCATTTCGAAAAGAATTTATAAAAACATATTTCCCCCAATTTTTCTCGTTACTAAAGAATAAAACTAAGAAGTGTAAATTAAAATAAGTTGGATTTTGTTGGTACTAAATAAACAAATAAAACCGAGAAGTCCCAAATCAAATACAGAGTAGTTCGATGTATACAAAAAAATGAGAAGTTCAAAGCAAAAGGAACAAGCGTTTCAACTACTACACCGAGTGTGTTTCATATAAGAAAAAGGAATAAAAAGAAAATGTCTGAAATGACTTTTGCTAGAAGTTCACGTGGTTGGCCCAGGAGAGTTCAAAAAAATTGTGAAGGAGGTTCTCCATGTATTTACATGTGCAAAAATTCACAAAAAAATGTTGTGCAGGAATTTGATGAACGGGTGAGGAATTAGGAACAACAAATAGGTGACAGAAGTTCAGGATGAAAAATAGCGAGAAGTTCAACTACTACACAAAACACATTTTAGATAAGACATATAAGAATAGAAAACTAAAAGCTTAAAAGGTTTGTGGCAAGAAGTTCACGTGCTCCTCCGGGTGAAGGTCAAGATCTCTAGTGCGAGACGTCCGACCTTCAATTGCATGCAAAAAACATACAAATACGACATTGTTTTTACCATTTTTAAAACTGCTCTCAAACGACAACGTATTTGTATTGTCTGTCTACATGAAAACGTTGCTCCTATTCATAAGCTTTCCAACTGTATATTATATGCTACATTCCGATTTGTGGTTTAAAAGCTTGATGTATACCAATTAAAACACATTTTTATGTATTGAATTTTTTTTGAACCGTCAAGAGTATGAAAAAATAATCAACACGGGGAAAGTTGTGTGTTTTCAACAGCTTCCCATTGGTATGTTATTTTCTCAATTTTGGTATGTGGTTGGGGAGTTACAAGAAAAAAACAACACATGAAAAATAGAGTGAAGTTCAAAAACACATGCTCCAGAAGTTCAACCTCTTCACGAATTGCATTTTTGGAGACTCTGTTTTTTCGATGAAGGCAGAACGCATGATCTCAGAAGCTCAGATTGATAACCGCCAGAAGTTCATGTACACCACGGTGTGCATTTTCTATTAAAAAAAGAATGAAAATGCAAAGCCTAAAATTTTATTGCTAGAAGTTCAAGTGCTCGGCCCGAGAAAGTTTAAAAATTCTTGTGAGAGGTTGAACAAAAATACGTGACAGAAATTTAAGGTGAAAACAACCAGAAGTTCAACTACTACAAGGAATGCATTTCAGGTGAGAATAAAAGTATAAAAAATAAAAGCTTAAAATGTTTGTTGAAAGAAGTTCAAGTGCTCTGTCCGGGGAGGTTCAAAAATCCTTGCGAGAGAGGTTCACCTTGTATTTTTAATGCTCGATTTTTTTGAATAAAAAATGAATACAATTCTTTAATCAAAATACAAAAAGGTGAAGTTCAAATTGAAATAACACAGAAGTTTGGAGTTTATTAAAACCTATCATTTACCTGTTCAAAAAATAAAAAACACAACACCATTTTTTGCACTTATAAAAACAACTCATAATACGTCACAGAAGTTCAACTAAAAATAGCAGGAAGTTCAATTACTACAGTGGATGAATTTCAGATGAAAAACTTTTAAAATTGTCGCGAATATGAAAAAACGATCAACACGGGAAAGTTCAGTGCTTACAGCAGCTTTCCACTTGTATATCACTTGCTCAATATTGGTGAGTGGATGGAGAGTTACGAGCAGTGAATGGAGACCTACGAGCAAAAAAATCACGTGAAAAACAGAGTGAAGTTCAGGTACACGCGCCGAGAAGTTCAGGTTCTTCACGCGGTGCATTTTCGAAGAATCTGTTTCGCGATATAGGCAGAACGCATGATCCCGTCGTTTTCAAAATTACTTGAAAACGACTAGGAATCAGAGAAAACCATCAACATGAAAAAGTTTTGCATTTTCCGTAGCTTTTCAGCGGTATATTATTTGCCCCATTCCGATAAAGTTTGTAGAAATTACGGCAAAAATACATTTTTAACCATTTTCAAAACTGACATAAATCCGTAGAGAATTAGGAGAAACAATATATACAAAAAAGTTTTGCATTTCTTCAAGCTTTCCAACGCCATATCATTTGCTGCATTTGGACATACGGCTACAAAATTAGCTCGAAAATACGAACTCGGTGGAACTTGTACCATTTTATAAATTACTTTTAAACCATTCAAAATTAGAAAAAACTTTTAACATAAAAAGTAGCGCATTTTCATAATCTTTCCAACGCCATATTATTTGCCTCAATTGGATTAGCCATTTAGAAATGGTGTCGAAAATACGAACTCGGGTGTTCGGTTTGCGAAATTTTACGATTTTCCGAATTACTCTTTAACCGTAGGGAATTAGAGAAAACTTTCAACATGTGGAAGGAGCGGTTTTGCAGCAGCTTTCCAACAGCATATTATTTGCCTCATTCCGATAAACGGTTTAAAAATGCGATCGAAAATACGATTCACGTTTTTTGTATGAAGAAAAAACGGTTTTCAAAACTGCTCTTAAACCGCTTACATTTTGCTAAAATTTTAACTTGGGTCATGATACTGATGTCCATAGCTATCCAATGGTATATCGCAAGACCCATTTGGACACCTTTTAGCTGAAGTTCAACCTAGTACTCGGGGAAGGTCAGGCGTGTTACTCGGGAAGTTCATGTTGTGATCAGAATATTA
>NC_041384.1:677694878-677735943 GCF_002162155.2 Triticum dicoccoides | reverse complement strand
CTTCATAACATCTCCACCATCATTATCAGTACATCCTACGCAGGTGAGTTAGGATGCACTTGATCCCAGGAAGGTATCTATCCTTCAAACCAGAGGAGTGCTTCAAACTAACAACAGTACATAATATCCAACAAAAGAGGGTTGTGCTACAGCAGCAGAATACATGGCTCAGTCTAGATATCAGCACAAATCAAGTTGTGCATATTTGCTGTTGGCATGAACCACATCTCCGCATGTCGGGTTTGCAAAAGCCATCCATCGCATGGAAGCTTGATGCCTTTCACACACTGAAGATTATCTGAAAACAAGCTGTGTCGACGAATCTCTGGATATGGTGATTCATGAAACCCATGGTATGATGTGTAAACACATCCCCCCCTCACGAATGGAAGTTGCATAGCACAGTAATCATCGCCGGTGATATGATCGATGATTGGTTGAATGATCGGATAATTGAGCCCGAGGAACAAGGAGTGGTTGCCGAGGCTGTAAACCCGCCTCCAGTTGAATACGCCTGGCCCAACAGAGCTGGGATCTTTCTCGAACACGAAGCAGCCATAGCCATCAATGTCACGAACGCCCCACGCATTGTACTGCATGTGGTTTGATGTAATGGTTTGGTCAATTTGGTACATGCGAATGAGCATCAAATGACCGCCGTCAGCTGAACGGGCGATAAACCACCACCCATCGGCTGGTATGATTCCAGGTCCTGGAATCATGAAGGCCAGCGCATTTGCATATGCTGCAACAATTCAAATTGGAGACTAAAATGACAAAAATAAACAATCATGTTCAGAGTATGTGTGGAATTAAGATTATTATAACAGTGACACATATCATAGACAGAGAATTGCAATGCCGTGGTCATAATCATACCCCAAGTTAAAAAATAAGCCAATGGCTTTCATATTCTAGCAATATGTCATGGTTCAAACATCATGTAATAATGAGAGGAAAACAGCTATGACAGCACCTATGGACTACCGGTGTGGTGGATGAGGACGATCCAGTTGGCCTTCATGCCCGCCCAGTAGTGGCCGCGCATGAAGGACAGGTGGACGAGTAGTGGTAGCATGTCGAGGGGCACCACGGCAACCTCCGTAGGATCGTCAAGTCAGTGTCTGGGACACCTGCGAGGATCGGCCATCAGCAAGCAGGGTGTCTTGAAAAGAGCCAGCCGGTTGTAGACGAGTAGACGGTACAAACACACCGAGCATGCGGCCAGACGGACGGTGCTGAGTAGGTCCATACGACTACAGATCTGCTCCAAGAGAACATCGGGGAGGGAATTCCAATCACGGCTCTGCATGTCAATCGGTTCTGCCACTGGGGTTTTCGGTGCTTGCGAGCCAACGGGGAAGTGGATTCAGGCGGGCGAGCGAGGAAGCTTCTCCTCGTGTGGCCAAGCAGTGAGCGGGGGGATATGGTACGCGCGAGCTAACAAGGAAGATGGCGCAGGCGGGCGAGCAGTGAGTGGGGGTAAATGGTGTGCGGCCGACGATGGGGAAGAGAGGAGGAAGAAGAGTGGAAGACGGGGAAGAAAGTGCATTCAATCTCAATTCTACTACTCCCTCCGTCTAGGTGTGTAAGTCACCTTACGAAAACAAAATAATCCCAAAACACTTAGGCACCGTAATTAACTCCCTTCTCGTTTTTTGTTTTGTGGCATATCAACCAATAAGATATGTGGGATGTGCATGCTTTCAATGACTTGAGACTACCAAACATAACCGACTGATTTAGTAACACCAACACGCTGGTTCAACTTATTAATTACGTGTCCCATCTACTACAGTGTGTATTGTCACTTCACTGCGAAGACTAGTTGAATAGTTCTCTCTGACCGATATGAGGAATAAATGGATCGCGAGGACTTCCTTTCTACAGTATCCCTATGCATCTATGCTCACTTCGCTCATTTTGCTCCATACCTAGTCACTTGTTGAAATCTATAGCCAAATGGACATGTCAATGGGAGGGAGTAAGCCCCACGCATGCATGCATGCAACATGCAACACTCACATGTACACATGGACGAATGCAACACTCACGCACCCATGCGGCACACAGCACACGATGCAACACACACGCTCACGCTAAAGTGCTCAACCTACTCCCTACGTCCGTGAAAGACTGTACATTTAGAGATTTACACATTGACCAGGGCATAATTAATGCCCAAAAGTAGCAGACTTATGTGTGCATGCGACCATTGAGATAAGAAGATTAAATGAAGGCCGTTGCATGCTGTAATTAAGGATAGACATGTAGCTAATACCTACATCACAAGTTGGTGCATTAGTCAATCAATATCGATTTAGATTAAAGGCTAAACACATTGGAAGTGTAGATGTACATCATGTAGTACACTCTTTGATGGAAGACCGAGGGAGGACACGTGCATGCACTCACATACACAGCCAGGGCGGTTCACGCGCAAGGATTGGACTTGTGTCGCGCCTGCGTAAAGTTTTGTTTAACTGATTTCTTTGCTCTACCAACTGACAGGTGGGACCCAAAAACCAGGTGACAATTTAACCAGTCAACAAAGTGCCACGTCGACTATGTGGCCGGTCAGTAGGGTGCAATACGGTGCTCTACGATGAGCTAGTGATCGCCTAATCACCGCAAAACTATATATAGTTACCGTAAAGAGCGTACTGTTACATACGTTGACCGCCAGTGTATTTTCAAATTAAGCCATATTAATCAGAAAGGATGCAGTATGGACTACTACTACTAGTACTAGTACTTCTTTGATGTGTCCCGTCAACTCGCCGAACGAGGAGAAGCTTGCTTACTACGCCTCTCCCTTGCCCACGTGCGCGATGGTTCGCAGGACGAGGAGAGGGTTTTAACTACAGCGCCCTCTCCCTCTCCCTTTCCCTCGCCCTCGCCCTCGCGGTGGACGTGCAGCAGTTCAATCGGTGTCAGATTGCCAGAAGCATATTGTACTGTAGTATCATCATTGTTGGACCTTTCGAAGAGGCGAAGAGCCAAGTGCAAGGTTCACACGAGTACGAACTGTTGAACCTCCCGAAGAGGCAAAGGCCCTATTTGGATACTCTAACATAGTTAGAGTTAGAGTTATTTTCTAATCCACTCTAACCCAAATAAGCACCTCTCCACCAGGATAGTTGGGTTAGATGAAACTAACCCACTCTAACCCTCCCTGTTTGGATACTTTTGGGTTATTTTAGCCTCCAACTAACCCAAACTAGCTCTAACCCCATGATCCAAATAGGGCCAAAGAGCCAAGCGCGAGGTTTTATAGGAGTTGTCGTCCTAGTAGGAGTGTACTAGTACAACTATAGCGAACGATGCTACTGTACGATGCCGCCACATCACGTATATCCAAAGCTGTGCCACCTTTTTTTCTCAAAGAGCGTGTTGGAGCCCGTGCAACAACCACACAAGTTGCACGTACACATAACACATTTACTAGTAATAAATTCTAAAGGACAAATGACAGTATGCCACACAAGTTCATCTCCAACTCATGTGATAAATTTGTGCATGACTAGTCTACATATATTCACAGCGCTACCGTTCACAATTACCGTACTCCACTTACACGTTATAGATGGGCTACATGTCCTCCTCCAGGTTCCAGTCCTAGGTGTTCTTCATGGATGGCACGATCCATAGCGGTGGGCAACGGGAATCATTGTCGCAACTTTCTAGTCTGGTTCCGCACGATGGAGACTCATCCAAGCTGAAGCGGCATAAATCAGGGATAGCGTGTCCCAACATGTCGTTCATCCAGCGGTGCACACTGAAGACACAACCATTCTTCATGAACGGCAGGCCTTCCGTGTCATGCACGGAAGGTGGCATCCGCTTCACAATCGGGTACCTGTCCCCGATGAAAAGCGAGTACTCTCCAAGAGTGTTCCTTGGCACCCACGTAGCATCACGGGGGTCGAACTCGGCGCCATTCATCTGGTACACGCGGCATCCTAGATCTGGACACATGGTGACACACATAGTCAAGGTCCATGCATAATAATGTTGTGCTCAAATGTGGCGGTCAGTAATACTGTGCAACAAATAGTACTACTCCGGTATAGAGGAAGTAAAATAACCGGCCTATTATATATAGCCACTCTTGGCTACATGGATGAGATAGTAAGACATGGAAAAACAAAAATGGTGGCAGCTAGTGGGTTCAAGTCTTCAAGGGCCTAGCTAGCTATACGCGTCCTCCGAGGTAAAAAGTACTCCTACTAGTACTACAAAGTATACTACTAGTACAACAACGAAAGAGAAGGCGAGAGGGTTAAAAAATGGAATACCTGGGTAGATGGTGATGGTCCGATCGTGGTAGATTATGTGACCATGTTGCACATCAGTGGTACCATGGGTAATGACTGCTAAGATAGTTGATACCAATATGCCAAAGTCAACTACAAGGTTCCAGGTTAGACCGAATCACGGATGCAAATGCACATCCAGGATCGGCGATCTTATTTTGATCGGGGGATGACTGGTCCCTGCAAAATAATGGAGTATCGTTAGGGATGCAAATGATGGTTTGTGCATTCCGTTTGTAATCTCCCGTACCGTAGGATGTCAACCAGATGAAACAAGTCCCCTGGCTTGTCACCGCGAAGATGCGGCCTAGATGGCGCACGGCGTCTTCGAACGTGTAGGGGTACAAATCTGCCACCGCCAACATGCGCCAGCCTCTGCCGTTACTGCCTCCTGCATTGATGGCAATCCTTATGTCGAACACTGCGATGAGATAGTAATCGTCGTAGCCGCGTCGCTTTGTCGGTGGGTCCGCAATTGCTATCTTCTTCAATCTCATGTAGGCATCATCATACGTATTCTTGCCCAGCCAGTCCGGAAGGCCGATCCCAATGATGGAGAAGGGGTCTACCGGATCGGCCGCACTGCTGTGGATGTTGTGCAAAATGATGGTGGTATCCGGCCGGAGGTATGCAAGCCAATCTTCATTGGCACCGACCCAAACCTATATATAAGACGGTGGGCAGCGGAGAAATTACGGGATGGAAATGGAATAACTATGTACTACATGTTCAAACTCCATTACTGACCTGCTCATCGGACAAAATCCGACTACCTCTCAACATCGGCAACTCTAGCGGAGTCAACGTGCAACCATGGCCAGGGAGCGGTGGACTGTTCAAAGGATTGTCCCATAGAAGAACCTTCTCCTCGAGGATGCATCGAAGACCAACAAGCATGGCCTGTTTAAGCAGTGTCTTGAAAAAGTTGGTGCAGGAAGCACCGAGTCTTGCGTCGGTGAGGACGTCGGAGCGGCATGCGATTTCTCCCACAGGATCGTCGTCCAAGGTCTCCCAGCCCCGACGAGGAGGAGAACTGCCTGGCGAATCCATGGGAGCAGCGACGAACTGCCTTCTCTTCGGGGGGAGGGGAACTGGCGAGGAGGAGATAAGAGCGTAGTAACCGCAGGGCCTTGTCCCTTCCAACTATAGATCGTTCCTCAGCGAAGGGGTGAGGCTATTATTTACTACTAGTAGTCCCTCCTATTCTTTTTACTCTGTGCATAAGAGCAGACCCGGATACCAAGGCAGGGGCTCACTGCATGCTTTCTGGACGGAAATACCCCTGGCGCATGGATGGGAGGAGTTAGCAGCTATAAATGCCCCATGCAACCCATTGGCTTTCCGCCCGCGTTCTCCTCTCTCTGCATGCTTCATGGGTATCTCCCTCTCTCTCACATGACTACATGCGGTGGCGCTGGCCTATGAGCAGCTCGCGTGGAGATAGCAATCTTCTCTCTAGAAGTGATTTTTTTGAAAGAAAGGGATTATGGAACGTTATGGGATTGCATTATACTGTAAATAATAGCACTAGTAAGAAATTTTTGGCACTAGGTAGTAGTTTTTGGCGTGGATTAAGAAATTTTGGGTATGTTTTTGCCATTTTTTGGACACGCCAACTAGTGTCAAAAAACGTCTTACATTATGTGACGGAGGAGTACGTACTCGTACTGTAGCAGTACTAGTACTACTTTTCTCAACTAGTAGTGCGATGTACTGTACTTCTAGTCTAGTCTAGTATAGTGCACCAGTTTTGAACTCTTGAATCTCAGGGCCAAGGAGCTACAGTTGGAAGTGGAGGGTACTATTGTTCTTTAGAACCATCGATGTACTATCAATGCAGGGGAAGTACACCTGCGTAGTGGCCTAGTGGGTACTCTCGGTGCTCTATTCAGCCGCTCCTCTCACGTAGCTAGCCTACTCAGCCGCTCCTCTCACGCACATATTAGCATCCTGTTTATGAGCGACAGTTACTACGGGGGCAGAACATTTGATTTATTTGATACAGCGAGACTAGGCTTTTCGTTTCCATTTGTGGAGGTGTAATGGATCTCGTCGAACTTTGTTAGTAGTTCCTTCTTTATGAATGAGATGAAGCAAAGCTTTTGCCTCCGTTTCAAAAAAAAACACGGCAAGAGGAATTTCTTTTATAGTAGAGCTAATAATGGAGTGAAGTCCATGCATACAACGCCACAAGCTACAGAGTAGTAGTACATCACTTTACGTACAGAGCCATATTGCACAGTTCCCAATGCCCCGCCAAGCTTTTTCGGCTCCTCGGGCTTAATTGGGAGGCGCTAGTTTAAATATGCTACTAGCTGGAAGCTGCAAGCGAGGTGCGGCTAGGGCGAGCACGCGAGCCACGGGATGCTGGGAAGGAAAACCCGTTCACGTGGCTAGGCTGTCCAGTGCACCCAGATTGTGGGGCCGCACGTCCGTTTGACTTCAAAACTCAAACTACCCATGTAAAATATTGGCTCGCAGCGAAGTGTAGTAGTACTATTTTAAAAAAAGGCCGCCGTGCATTCGGCCGGGATCGAACCCACAAAACAAGGTATACACTCCCGCGACCACTAGTAGTACTCGTTGGAGTACAACGCAAGCTAGAATCGCCTTTTGTTGCTAGTAGTACGTACATTGTTCCTTACAAGAAACCCCTAAGAGCCTGGTTAATTGTATAGCCAGCTGCTGGCTATAAGCCAATGCCATGTCATCTACAACCCATCTTATAGCCAACATGTAGTAGTAGTTTATTTCTTATAGCCCGCTGACTCAGCTCTATTGTACTTGCTCTAATAATGCAATAAACCACTAAAATGCCAAGAAACTACTACCACTTGCATACGTGGCAGACTTAAGATAAGACTTCCTTATCAACCATTGTACATGCTCTTACCAACAAAAATCCTCGAGTGACCTCCTACCTCCGGCCCATCTACCTAGTCATCCTCGGCCATGGGACGCAACTACCGCCGCCGGAAGAAGGCGAGGTCAAAAACGCTGGCGGTGCAGAGCCCATGTTGCGGCAACCCGGATGCCAGCTCCGTAGGGCGCTCGCCGCCGCTAGCTAGCCAAGATAGCCCCGTCCAGCTGCTTGTCTGCAAGGTTTGCTAGCTAGATTGGCAAGACAGCGCGACGGCTTGCTCGCGCGCGCCGCGCTAAGGCCAGCCATCTGGCTCGAGCGAAGGCCAGCGAGGCGGCTTGCTCGCTCGTGACTCACGCTCGGGCCAGCCTGCCAACCCGTGCGGAGGCCAGCGCGGCGTTCGGCCCGTCCGGCGAAGCAGCGGCCAACTCGCTCATCACCGGCGCCACCGACGAACACGCATCAGTACTGTTTGAAGTAATGTTCAGGAAAAATAATGATTTGAGGGGGAATAACAGGATAGAAGGTCAGATGTGGGTCCCTCATGTCAACGGTCAAACAAAATGTGTTGGTTTAAGCTGCCTCGTCAGCACGGACATGTGGCCCAACCCTGTCATAAATGGTATTAAACAAACCTAATCGGTAGGAGTACTAGGTAGTTTTTGGCGTGGATTAAGAAATTTTGGGTATGTTTTTGCTATTTTTTGTACAATAGATTCCTCCTAGGGCTGGTTGAAAGTGGTAGTTTTTTGTTAAATACTCTACATATTGTAAGTAGGAGTGAAAGTTAAGCTTTGGAAGCCAATAAGCAAGGCTAGTTACATAGTGCATATGTGTACATGATTGAAAGTAAATATCAACCATGAGTGACTAATATCTTGATGGAAAACTCGAAACTATGGAATACTAGGAAAAGAAATGCATGGTTGGAAATATTAGCAATGTTCATGTCCGTTGCAACGAATCATAATTAGAATAATACTTATTCACAAACTTGGTACAAAACACTCTAATTTTGATATACATATGTCACTAGAGATATATTATTTTTCAATTAGAATATATTCCTTGGGCTGTTTTGGTGAGGTCAGGGAGGGATGTGGTTGGTTTTAAGATACTAATTATGGGTTTTTCTGCAAATTGGTAGACAAGTGGGATGTTGGCGAGAAAAGGCAACAACTTACCTCACAATCGTTAGATGTAGATCTAATGGTTAGAAACGACGGATGGCGGACACACCAGCATCACCAACTTAGTCTTGTGTAGGAGTACTAGCAAGATCCGTGCATTGCACAGAACATCAAGATGCATTTTTTTTATAAAACACTTGTTGTGATTGAACCTTGCGGGAGTAATCCCATGTGTAAAAACTAATGATATCTCGAGAAATATGAGATGAGGTGAAGAGGAGTGGGGTGTCGTGTAGCGACCCGACCCGAATGGATCAAGTCTCTGTGCTTAAGTGTCATCCCTGGATCGGTATGCTGACACACACAGTACTCGAAGGATTTATAACAGAGGTAAATCACATGTATAAAGTAACGTAAATACTATTACCTCAATCCATATAGCGGAAGTAACAAGATTGTGGTTTCCCATCAACACCAACGGCAAAGTTGAGTGTAGAAATCGTAACCCTAACATATCACTTACTCGTCGTAAGACATCCTGCAACATGAGACGTTGCAGCCACAGAGGGTCAGTACATTGAATGTACTGGCAAATTCACACCATAGAGAGAAATGATGAACAATGGCTATCACTACATGCATATTTGGCTGGTGGAAAAGCTCTATGGTTATAAGGTTTTTGCGTAAAGCCAATTTTCCCCTACTGCAAAGGAATAAATTTATTTAACTATCATGGTGGTTGTTGAACATTGAGAATGGTTGACAGCATTCTCAATCCCAATTAAGTAACATCATTAAAACCCAACAATATTCATTTAAAGTAACATGATGAGATCAACAGGATAATCCAAGAACTAGATACTCAAGATGTCCATAACCGGGGACACGGCTAATCATGATTAGTTTGTACACTCTGCAGAGGTTTGCGCACTTTTCCCCACAAGACTCGATCGCCTCCGTTTGGTTTCTCGCACCACAGGGCGTTTGAGAAGACGGATGACCGAGACACAGTCTTTCAGAAGCGCTAGCACCTTACATGTGGGTAGACCGGTACACCTACTTTCCCCTACATCTGCTAGTCTACCCGTAAGAGTTCACACGACTTAGTCAACTATGCCAGAGCCCATAATGGCTTGTGGCTGCACACGGAAGTTTCTAGTATGAAAGATCTTATGATCCCTTTGAGCCTGGGTGGCGGTCCGAAAAAAACAGGCAAGTCCTGATAGACATCAGGTGCCTCAATCCACCCAGATGTGTGTTAGGTTGCCACCTTAGATAAACCATTAAATTAACAATCTCACATCTGTCATGGATATGACTCACCCAATCCACGTCTACTAGCATAGCATGGCATAATAAGCAAACGTAGAAGTAACTCCCAAAGGTTTGATAATAATACAGGTAATAGGTACTACCTCATATACTTCCCATCCCACAATTTAATTAGATCCTAATCATGCAATGTGTGAGGATTGATCTAATGCAATAAAACTGGGTTGTAGAAAAGGTATGATCAAAGTGTGAACTTGCCTGCAATGTTGATGAAGATGATGCGCACTCAAAACTCTTGATAGATCTACTCGTCACACTCCCGTCAATCTATCGTAAGCAAGCAATAGTAACCACACATAAGCAATCACTCAAAAGATCAGGAAGAACGAAGAAAACAATTCGGAAAACATCGAAACCAAGCAAATAACTCTTGCAACATAAAACAATTTCTAACAGTACCAAAATTATGTGAATTTGGCCTTATCAGAATGTTTAGGTCAAGAGCTTCGATTTGCAAAAAGAATCAACTCAAACGGAGCTACGAAACTCAAGTTATGATCAAACGAAGTTTGAATTCAAATCTGATCTAATTCAAATTTTAAACTTTTCAAAAACATGTTTGAGTTGGATTAATGGATAGAGGACATCATAACAAAGAAGTGGGCGTTGGTTTCGTTGAATTTGGATAAACGACTAAGAAGTTATGCTTGTTTGAAAAACAGGGACTAATTTGTAAAATAAATAATTACTCCTAGTTCCCTGGCCACGAAACAGAATCTAAACTAAGAACGTTCGCTGAATAGTACTAGGGAACGAATACGTTCGCTAAGAACTACTAAACAGAAAACGTTTACTAACTAACTAGATCTGAAAAGAAAACCAGATCATTTTTTTTTGAAAAAAAAACGAAAACAAAACATAACAACGAAAAAAAACCCGGGGTGAACCAGGCAGTGGTTTTACCAGTTCGGTGGTTTGCGAACCGTCGAGATCCGGCAAGATCCCGATAGTGGCGGGGATCGATGGCGGAGTAGAGATCGCTGGCGGCGACTGCTCCGGTGGACTCTGGCTGCGAGGCGAGGGGCGAACGGTGGTGGCTCCGGGCGCGGCTGCAGGCGGCGAAGACGGTGGCGGTGGCGGCGTGCAGCGGCAGCAGCGGCGAGGCGGCGTGCAGCGGTAGCAGCGGCGAGGTGGCGATGCAGCGACGCAGATCCGGCGGGGCGCGAGATGCGGTGCGGGGCGGCGAGGAGAGAGAGGCGGGGCCCGGGGCGGCGCCTTTTTATGAGGAGGGGCGAGGGGAGGCGTGCGCGAGGGGCAAAGGAGGCGGCGGTGGCGGCGCGGTGCCGGACTCCGGGAGGAGTCCCGGTCGGGGATGACGGGCGAGGCGGCGCTGAGCTGGGCCTTGGCCTGGCTGGGTGCCGGGCCGGCCCAGTCGGCGGCGGGGAATATATTTTTTTAAACAATTCCAGATAAACATAATCATAAAAACAAAATAAAAGAAAATTTTATATAGGCATATTATATATCAAAATTTTCAGAAAAAGATTTCCAACAACATGAACATTTTTCTAGCATTAAATAAAATACACACAAATTCTAATAATTCAAAGAGTGCTACTGGTCTATTAAAATTCAGCTAAAATCATTTTAAAAATACCAAAATGATTTCAAATTAATTTTTCTCCAAGTTTCTATTGTAGGGAATCATGTTACCCTAATTTCCATATATTTTATTTTTGGAGAAAAATAATTTGAATAAAACTCAAATAACTCCAAATTGAAAATAAATTCAAAAGAACTTTGAATTAAATTCTTTGAAACTCCCAACTCATATTTCATATAATTTGAAGAAGTCATTTTATCTTCTCTCGTGAAAATCATTGAGTTGCATAAATTTTCTGAATTGGAAAATATTTCCCAATGGAATTCAAATATTTTTCAAACACCCTTTTCATTTTAAATGGAAGAAGTCATGTCATCTTCTCTCTAGGGTTTTGTGTTGAAAAGAATTTGAATTCATGGAGATCAGAAAGCAAATATGAAAGTTTGGGAAAGTCCTTTTATTCCCTCACATTTAACTTTCAAAAGTTTCGAATTCACTCACTTTCCGACAATCAATCAAACAATCAATCAAATCTATCTATTTATTATAACATTCCAAAATTTAGAATTTTTGGATGTTACAAACCTACCACCCTTAAAAGGAATCTCGTCCTCGAGATTCGGAGAGGCTAGAAAGAAAAAGGTTAGGGTTTGGGGGTCTCCTCAAATCCATCAATCGTCTCCGGGGTCTGGGGTGCTACTACCCTTAGAAACATCGTTACGGTTCTACCAAAACTCATATACTCCATCCTTATTCTTGACAGTGTCGGTCTTCTCAGATCCTCGAGAAAATTCCTTCTCTGAGCTCTTCGGGTAGTGGCATAACCTTACCACAATTTTTCTATACTTTCATCCTGGTAAGGTTATTCCAAGATTGGGTCTTCGTAGCTGACGGGTCTGGCGCCAATACTAATCAACTATCGACATCTCATGGTGGTCAACAATTTATGGTTTCTCCTGCAGGAAATGGGTCTGGGTGATCCTCACCGTATAACCTACGGTTGGCAAAAAGCTGTTGTGTACAAGGGAAAAATTCTTATACCATTCTAAGGTTTAAATAGGGTTTTGATCGTCGTCTCTCCACTATAGGTAAGTCACTCAGATTTACCATCCCATATAGCAAGGCGAATAATAAGAGTAAGTCGGTATGGTGATCAATCCATTGCCGCGACCCGACCCGAATGGATCAAGCACTCTGTGCTCAGGTGTCATCCCTGGATCAGTAATGCTGACACCACACAGTACATCGAAGGATTTATAGCAGAGTGGCAATCACACACTTATTACATCGTTGTCTCAGAGAGGAACTTATTACAATAAAAATGGCTTAAGGCCATTTAATGTCGATGACAGCGGAAGACTCGAAAGATAAATGGGTCCACAACTCCAATGGCATCACTGAGTATAGAACCACGACCTAAAAGCACTTTACTCGTCGTCTGAAAAGTCTGCAACATGAGAAGTTGCAGCCCGAAAACGGGTCAGCACATGGAATATGCTGGCAAAGTAACACATAGAGAGTAATGGAATGAAACAGCTATACTATATGCATATATGGCTGGTGGAAAGCTCTATGGTTACAGTTTTTGCGTAAAGCCAATTTTTCCCTACTGCAAAGGAATAAATTTATTTAACTATCATGGTGCTTGTTAAACATTGAGAATGGTTGACAGCATTCTCAATCCCAATTAAGTAATTAAAACCCAACAACATTAATTAGAAGTAACATGTTGAGATTCACAATGATATTCAAGTACTAGATACTCAAGTTGTCCATAACCGGGGACACGGCTAATCATGATTAGTTTGTACACTCTGTAGAGGTTTGCGCACTTTTCCCCACAAGAGTCGATCGCCTCCGTTTGGTTTCTCGCACTACATGGTGTTTGAGAAGACGGATGACCGAGACACAGTCTTTCAGAAGCGCTAGCACCTTACATGTGGGGTAGACCGTACCACCTACAACCCCTACATCTGCTAGTCCACCCCGTAAGAGTTCGCACGACTTAGTCAACTATGCCAGAGCCCATAATGGCTTGTGGCTGCACACGGAAGTTTCTAGCATGAAAGATCTTATGATCCCTTTGAGCCTGGGTGGCGGTCCGAAAAAAACAGGCAAGTCCTGATAGACATCAGGTGCCTCAATCCACCCAGATGTGTGTTTAAGTTGCCACCTTAGACAAACCATTAAAATTATCAACTCACATTTGTCATGGATATCACTCACCCAATCCACGTCTACTAGCATAGCATGGCATAATAAGCAAACGTAGAAGTAACTCCCAAAGGTTTCATAGTAATTCAGGTAATAGGTACTACCTCATCTACTTCCCATCCCACAATTTAATTAGATCCTAATCATGCAATGTGAGAGGATTGATCTAATGCAATAAAACATGGGTTGTAGAAAAGGTATGATCAAAGTGTTACTTGCCTTGCTGATGATCCGTGAGTCCTAGGGTTTCGAAGTAACAGGCGGCGCAATCCGGGTAATCTAACGCAGACAAACAACAAGCACACAATAAGTACTCATCTAATGCACAGGTAAAACTCGAACGAGAGAACGAACCAGAAAGTTCAACTTAAGAACTCCGGTTGCAAAGAAAGAACGAACCGAACAAAGAAACGGAAAACAAACGGCGGAAGAAACAACTCGGTTCTAGCAAGTTGAAACTAGGTCAAATTTTACCGTAGCTAAAATTTGTTTAAGTTGATTAGACGGAATGGCGGTTTCAAAACGAAACTCCAGGCGCTTGAATCGCCTGATTCCGATAAACGAGCGAGAAGAAAGACTAGAACGAAGATCGGATCTGAGATCATGATCGTGGAAAAACTTCGCGGAATAAATCCGACGAAAAGAAAAAGGAAGAACGGTTATACGAACGGACGTTCGTTAACCTAGAAGAATCCGGTGATCACGTTCGTTAGGACGAACGGTCCGGCGAACGGTCCAAAGGCAACTAAATCGGAAAAGAAAACGAATCCGATCTAGGGTTTCGGAGAAGAAAACCAAAACGAAAAACCGATCTAGAAAACAAATCAGAAGAGAAGAAAAGAAACGGAACGATTAGAAGAAAACAATCCGAGGAAAAGAGACGCGGGGCAACCTTGGTGAGGTTCTGGCGAGAGGCTCCGGCGGCGTGGCGTAGGGCGGCGGCGGCGTGGGCGAGGTGCGGCGGCGGCATGGGCAAGCTGCGGCGGCGGCGCGGGTGTGGGGTGGCGGCATGGGCAAGGTGCGGCGGCGGTGTCGGTGTACTAAAATAGGGGTACCTTAGTACCCCGAACTTGTGCACGGGCAGTTGCAGCACCCCGCGGCAAGGCTTGCCGGGCGAATGCCAAGATCCTCCATGGTTCCCTTGGGGCCATTCAAGAACAAAGTATTTTGAGCTCAGGAGACAAGGCCCCGGCAAGAGGAGCTTGCCGGTAAGGCCAACCAAGGCACTTCAAGGAACTTGCCGCGACGCGCCACGCGCTCCGGCAAGGCAACAAGGCCCCGGCAAGAGGAGCTTGCCGGGAAGACCAACCAAGGTACCTCGAAGCCCGGTGAGCGACAAGCCTCCGGACCCGACAAGATAGCAGCAGCGGCAAGGCGCTTGCCGCGGCAGGCGGTCACTCTGTGCCCACGCTCCAGCTCATCCGCCAACGTGTCGCTCTGGGGGCCTCTCCAGGCGCGCGTGGTGGGAGGCTGTGCAGCTAGCGGTGCGCAGTGGCATGCGAAGCTGACAAGATCGCCATCATGGCGAACGGTGGCGCCCCTAATGGTCCCTTTCTGCACTGTTTGGGCGACTCAGACGGGCATTTAATGCCCTTGTCCCCTGCCGTCAGGGTTAGGTAGGGTGCACTGTACAAGTAACTGTACCAACCACCTCACTTTTTACATTTGTACCCTTCTCTGCGTTGCCACCTGTTGGTGACCCCTTTAGAGTATAAAAGGAGGATCATGCGCAACGTAGAGGGGGTTCGTTGGTTCGTGGGTTCGTTGGGTTAGATTCATTCGGATGCCAGAGCACACTTAGCTCTCGCGAGCAAGAACACAAGATAATACAACCAGACAAGCAACAGTAGGAGTGTTATCTCTCCGGAGAGCTCCGAAGCTGGGTAAACTGCTCGTGTGCTTCGCCTCGATCTGCTCTTCGTGCGATCTCCGCCCCCCGCCGAACCGAAAGGGGCCCGGTCCGCCGGCCCCATAGGTGTTCGTGGATCAGTTTCCCTGACATCTTTGGCGCGCCAAGTAGGGGGCATCGAGATTGCGTGAACCTGATCCGGCGTTCACACGAGCTAGATCTTTATTACCTTCATCAACATGCCACCGAAGAAGAAGACTTCGGCGGCAGCCGCTCCGTCCACGTCACTTCTGCCACCGTTGGAGCAAACGGGTGGTGTAATGGACGCCGGCGGAAGAATGGACGCCGGCGGAAGAATGGACGTCGATAAAGAAGCTCATGATGCTGCCAGGTCCAAGAACAAGGCTGCACAAACCTCGGCGACTGTACATGTTCCACGCCACTCTCAGGAGGCGCAAGACCAACAACGTCATGGCACTTGCAGTGCCATACGCATGATAGGCCAAGACCAAGCTGGTGGATCTCGGGGCGCTCAAGACCAGCATGCACGCCAGCGTGCTGGCACGAGCGGGGCACGGTCGCCTGGACGGGATACTGCTCCTTCTAACATAGTTAGAAGTCCGAGCACGTCCCGCTCCTCGCGCCGTCCGCCACTGCCACCCACTACTCCAGCAGAAGCTTTGGCGTGAGCTCAACTACTCCTAGATTACCCTCCGACGTCGGACAAGGTCGACGAATGGAGGGCCACCATTCAGAGTCTCATCGGCTACACCAACGGCGACACTCCATGGCGGCCGAGCGCGTCGCCGCCGCGGCAGGGTTGCCGGGCGCGAGCCGGTGGCGACGAAACGGGTGGAGGTGCAACTACCATGCAATCACCGCCCCGAAGGCCAAGGTCGCCGACTCGCCGGATCCACCTCGACAGCGACTCCACTGCGTCGTCGGATCCACGAGCTCTTCGCGATCAGCGCCAAGTTCTTCATGATCGACAACAAGAAGATGCTCGAACTCGCATCGAGCGCCGAAGAGAAGCGCGACGTCAATCTGACAAGCGCGCTGGGCCCTCTATTGACATGCATCCGCCAGGGGAACCAGGCGATCTGCCGTATGCGGTAGGTTGCCCTGCGTTCACTCGTGAGCTGCGGCAAGTCCAGTGGCCCAGCACGAAGAACTTCAAGCCAGACGTACCGGAGAAGTACGACGGCAAGACGCATCCGTCAGAGTTCCTCAGCATCTACACCATCGCGGTGCAGGCTGCCGGGGGACGGGATGACAAGATCCTTGCCAACTACTTCCCGCTGGTGCTCAAGCCCAATGTCAGATCCTGGCTCATGCACTTGCCGGACAACTCCATATCCTCTTGGGCTGTTCTATGCCATCAGTTTGTCGGCGCCTTCACAGGCGGACACAAGCCTCATGGCCAGGAGAGTGATCTTCATCTGCTCGCCCAGAAGGAAGGAGAGCCCCTGCGTAAGTACATTCAGAGATTCAGCAGTGTGCAGCACAACATCCCAGACGTCCACCCTGCCGCGGTGATCAGCGCGTTCCATCAGAATGTGCGAAACCGCAGGATGCGGGAGGAAATGGCGATGTGCAAGATCAGGGACGTCAGTGAGTTATATGCACTGGCCAACAAGTGTGCACGTGCTGAGGAAGGGAGGAGACTCCCCGGAGAGAACGTAGGAGCGGGAGGATCTGACAGTGAAGATGCTGCCCCGGCAAGGAAAAGCCGGCGGCAGAACAACAGAAGGAGGAAAGGCAAAGAGGTGCTAGTTGTTGAGAAGTCCAGCAATGGTGGTGGTGCCAAGGAAACCAAAGCTGGTGACTCCGGCAAGGAGGTTGCCGACAAGCAGGACGGCACCAACAAGTAGTATTGCAAGATCCACCGCACCAAGGGCCATGATCTCCAGAACTGTAAGAAAGTCGAGCAGCTTGTTGAGCAACAGAAAGCTGAATACGAGCGGCGCGACAAGGAGAAGGCCCAGGAAGGTGCTGGGGGATCCGGCAAGAAACGTCCTGGCCGAGGAGGGCGCCGCGGCAAGGCCAAGCAGCGGCAAGGAGACAGACCTCCTCGCTTCCGCGACAAGGATGAAGATGACGACGACGATGAAGACATGGATGATGAGGAGACTGATGAGCAGGAGTTCCAGAAGGCCACAGAGGTCCTGTGCGTTGACGGTGGTGCTTCTCTGCATACCTCGCACCGTCAGCTCAAGAAGTGGGTGCGGGAAGTTAATGCAGCAGAACCACCCGTCGAGCCACGCAAGCCTCTGAAATGGTCCAGCATGCCTATCATCTTTGATATTGAGGACCACCCTGATCGCATAACTGCGGTCGGGTGCTTGCCGATGTTGGTTTCACCAACAATCCGCAACCTCAAAGTCACTAAGATGCTAGTTGACGGCGGGGCCGGCTTGAACCTGATCTCCTCCGCGGTGCTCTAGAAACTCCAGATCCCTGACAGCGAGCTCGAAGAGACTGGTACATTCCAAGGAATCAACCTGGGAAGAAGCAAGCCGAAGGGAAAGATCACGTTGCCGGTAACATTTGGCAGCGAGCTGAACTTCAGGACCGAGAGGGTCACATTTGATGTTGCTGACTTTCCGTTACCTTACAATGGAATCCTTGGCCGTCCGGCGCTCGCCAAGTTCATGGCAGCCTCTCACTATGCGTACAACGTACTGAAAATGCCAGGCCCGATAAGTGTCATCTCTGTCCCTGGCGACAAGAAGGATGCCCTTATCTGTTCCGACAAGATCTACCGGGAAGCAGCAGCCGCAGCAGAACGCAAGACACTTGCCGCTGAAGCTCCCGGGGGGAAGAAGAAGACCAAGTCCGGCAACAGTTCTGATGCCCACCCCGGCAAGCGCACCTCTTTGGAGTGCTGCGCTACCGTCGAGGACGCACCATCGAGCTCCACCGGCAAGTGTAAGAAGGCAATGACAGCTCCACCTGAGACCAAGAAGGTGTCCGCCAAGGAGGGCACCGCTGGTGGTACCTTCACCATCAGCGCCACCCTTGACCCCAAATAGGAAAGCGCGCTCATTGCTTTCCTGCGGGCGAATGTCGACGTATTTGCATGGCAACCGTCTGATATCCCTGGTGTTCCCAGGAAAGTAATTGAGCACCACCTTGCCGTCTGTCCTCATGCGCGGCCCGTCAAGCAGAGAGTCAGGAAGCAGGCAGTGGAGCGCCAAGAATTCATCGCAGAAGAAATCAAGAAGTTGGAAGCAGCAGGCCTTGTCAGAGGAGTGCTCCATCCCATGTGGTTGGCCAATCCTATTGTCGTGCGCAAGGCTAACAGGAAATGGAGACTTTGTATTGACTTCACTGATGTTAATAAAGCCTGTCCCAAAGACCCATTTCCCTTGCCGCGCATTGACCAGATTGTTGACTCCACAGCCGGATGTGATTTGCTTTCATTTCTTGATGCATACTCAGGATACCATCAGATCTTCATGGTAGAAGAGGATGAAGAGAAAACCACATTTATCACCCCGTGTGGCACGTACTGCTTCGTAAGGATGCCTTTCGGTTTGAAGAATGCTGGTTCAACATTCGCAAGGGTAGTCCACCACGCTTTTGAGCCGCAGATGCACAGAAATGTAGAAGCCTACATGGATGACATAGTGGTCAAAAGCAAGAACAGGGCGACCCTGATTCAAGATTTAGACGAGACATTTGCAAATCTGCGCAAGATCAACCTCAAGCTTAACCCCGAGAAGTGCGTGTTTGGAGTCCCATCCGGCAAGCTTCTCGGGTTCTTCGTGTCTCAGCGGGGAATTGAAGCCAATCCCGAAAAGATCAAGGCCATTGAGCAGATCGAAGCACCAAAGCGCGTCAAGGATGTACGAAGACTTGCCGGTTGCGTGGCTGCTCTCAGCAGGTTTATCTCTAGATCTGCTGAGCGCAC
The DNA here is from genome assembly GCF_002162155.2 of Triticum dicoccoides. NCBI lineage: Eukaryota > Viridiplantae > Streptophyta > Magnoliopsida > Poales > Poaceae > Triticum > Triticum dicoccoides. Next base: position 677,716,786 of record NC_041384.1, on the reverse strand, counting down.
CCTGCCATTTTTCAAAATTTTGAAAAAGGCAGGTCCAATGAAATGGACTCCGGAGGCGGAGGCTGCGCTGCAGGACTTGAAGAGATACCTGTCCTCCACTCCAATACTTGTCGCACCTAAGCCGCAAGAGAAGTTGCTGCTGTATATAGCGGCAACCAATCAAGTGGTTAGTGCTGCATTAGTGGCGGAGAGGGAGGCAGATGATGAGCTGGCAACCACGGTAGATGCATCCAGCGACAAGCAAGGGGCTTCGCCGACAAGCTCTGGTCCCGACAAAGATGGATCTGTGCAGGAGTATGATAAGATGCAGAAGAGGATGGTGCAGCGTCCAGTTTACTTTGTCAGTTCCCTTCTACAGGGGGCTAGATCAAGGTACTCTGGTGTGCAGAAGTTGCTTTTCGGCCTCCTCATGGCCTCAAGAAAGCTGCGCCATTACTTCCAGGCACATGAGATCACAGTCGTCACTCGCTTTCCGCTGAAGAGGATATTGCAAAATCCAGAAGCGATAGGCAGGATTGTCGAGTGGGCGCTGGAATTGTCAAGCTTTGGCCTCAAGTTTGAGAGCACTTCAACTATCCAAAGCAGAGCATTGGCAGAATTCATAGCGGAGTGGACGCCAACCCTAGATGAAGAAATTCCAGAGACGAGCATCCCCATCAAAGAGGCAAGCAAAGAGTGGCTGATGTACTTTGATGGTGCCTTTTCGCTGCAAGGCGCCGGTGCGGGCGTGCTGCTTGTCGCACCCACCGGAGAGCACCTCAAGTACGTAGTCCAGATGCACTTTCCCAAGGAGCAAGCAACCAACAATACTGCAGAGTATGAAGGATTGCTTGCCGGTCTCAGAATCGCAGCAGACCTTGGGATCAAGAAGCTCATTGCCAGGGGTGACTCACAGCTTGTCGTCCGCCAAGTGAACAAGAACTACCAGAGTCCATTGATGGAAGCATATGTTGATGAAGTGAGGAAGCTAGAAGAGTACTTTGACGGCCTACAGATGGAGCATATCCCAAGAGCTTAGAATGACATTGCTGATGGCCTGTCAAAGTGCGCCGCACTAAAGTTACCTGTGGAACCAGGGATCTTTGTGCTCAAGTTGACTCAACCATCCGTAACACCATCAACTGGACAAAGCAAGAAGAGGAAGTTGGTTTCTAGTGACTACTTTCTGGCAGAGCTCCCCGAAGCCGCCACCAAGAAAGTCCCCAAGATCAACACCAAGGATGCTGAGGGGCAGTTTGCTCCGGCAAGCCTTATGGTTTGTTCCGTTGAAGCAGACGCTCCCGACAAGTTTTGCTCCGGCAAACTTGCCGGGGAACATCAAGCTCCGGCAGGGCCGCAAGTCCTTGCCGTCGAAGCGGATGTTCCCGCAGCAGCAGATGTGCCTTTAGTCCTTGTTGTCGAGCTACAAGCTCCAGCATGGGCACAACAGATTGTCCATTTCCTTCAGACAGGAGAACTTCCCGAAGAGCAAGAAGAAGCGGAAAGAGTAGCCCGGCAGTCAAGTATGTACCAATTTGTCGATAGCATACTGTACAGAAGAAGACTCAACGGTGTGAAATTGAAGTATATTCGCCGGGAAGATGGACAAAAGCTGTTGGCAGAGATACATGGAGGCATATGTGGCCACCACATTGGCGCAAGAGCACTTGCCGACAAAGCTTTCCGGCAGGGTTTCTTTTGGTCGACAGCCCTCCAGGATGCAACTGCACAAGTAACCAAGTGTGAAGCGTGCCAGTTCCACTCCAAACAGATACACCAGCCAGCTCAAGCTCTCCAGACGATCCCTTTATCCTTGCCATTTTTGGTCTGGGGGCTCGATATCCTCGGCCCTTTCCCCCGAGCTGTCGGGGGCTTTGAGTACTTGTACGTCGCAATCGACGAGTTCACAAAGTGGGCGGAAGTGCAGCCAGTGAGGAAGGTGACAGCACAGTCAGCAGTCAAGTTCTTCAGATCAATTGTTTGCCGTTTCGGGATCCCTAACAGGATCATCACCGACAACGGCATGCAATTCACGAGTCGCACCTTCATGTAGTACGTCCAAGACCTTGGAGCCAAGGTCTGCTTCGCTTCTGTTGCTCATCCGAGAAGCAACGGTCAAGCAGAGAGGGCAAATGCTGAAGTGCTGCGCGGGCTCAATACCAGAACTTTCGACAGGCTGCGCAAGTGCGGAAGAAACTGGATCGAGGAGCTGCCGGTGGTTCTTTGGTCGATCAGAACGACGCCAAATCGAGCCACTGGCCAGACACCTTTCACTCTAGTCTATGGAGCAGAGGCAGTTCTCCCCACGGAACTCGTATACGGATCGCCTCGAGTGCTCGCTTATGATGAGCTTGAGCAAGAACAGCTGCGACAAGACGACGCGCTGCTCCTTGAGGAAGATCGTCTTCAGGCTGCTGTACGAGCTGCTCGATACCAGCAAGCTTTGCGCCGCTACCATAGCCGCAAAGTTAAGGCCAGAAGCTTCAAGGAAGGCGACCTTGTTCTTCGGCGCATTCAGTCCGCCAAGAATTCCAACAAGTTGACGCCGAAGTGGGAAGGCCCTTATCGGGTGAGACGAGTCACAAGGCCCGGCGCTGTCCGCCTTGAGACCGAAGATGGCATTCCGGTGAGCAACTCCTGGAACATAGACCATCTTCGTAAGTTTTTCCCGTAGGGCGCGGTTGCCGGAACCCCGTTCCGGCAACCACCTTTTGTACAAGTCTTGCCGCTGTTGCATGTAATCCTTTGTACAAAGCCGGGCGCAGACCCCGTGCATAAATAGAACCCCATGTGCTCCGCACAACTTGTCCATTTCATGCATTTGTTTCTTTCGTGCATACATTATCTGACACTTTGTGCAGCACCTACATCCGGTAAGCAATAACGAGCCGAAGGGCTCCATATCATTATTTTCTCTTCTTTCTTCTTTTTCAACAAAGGAAAAGAAGGTTCCCTCGCACACATGTTTGCCGGGGGGGAAGAAGAAGATTGTGGTATGGACCAGGCGTCGTTCAAGCAAAGTTCTGCCTTGCCGGGAAGCAAACGACAGAAAAGCTAAGTTGCCAAAGTTTGAGCAATCAATTTTTAAATTTTTTGAGTTATCTTCCTCGAACGACCCTGCTTTGTATGGAAAACCTGTGCGCGGAGGAACCAACTCATGGCTAGTTGCGCCCTTACTTTGTTTCGAGTCCGCTCAACAACTTAAGTGTGCTGCATCTGGTCGCGACAAGGTTTCTTATCGGAAGCAGCGCCGCCAGCAGGCTGCTGAAGTTCCGCACTCAGTGCTCGTGGCTCGGGTGCCTGCGCCGACAAGTTCCCTAGAAGCGTAGGGTAAAAACATACAAAGGAAGGAATCTAGTAGAGGAAATAACATAGCAATTGATAACAGAAATAAAGTTATATTACAAGATAACTTGTCGCAGCTCTAACAGAATGTTTTCATAACATGATTAGCAGCGGCAAGGGAAAAGAAGAAATGGGCGGCCTAGTCTACGCATCCGCCCTCGACCCTCTTGATCTCGCTCACCTTGTCCACAATGGGTGCGACAAGGGCCTTGAGTGCATCCAGGTCGGCGTCAGGCGGCAAGGACCTGAGGACGTTGGTGAAGCTGAGGCCTGGGTTGCGGAAGGCCACCTTCATCAGCACCTTCTGGAGAACCCCGGCGCAGATTTTGCGTGACTCGTCGGCCAGCTGCTTTGGGATCCTTTCCCGGAGCCGCTGGAGTGCCGTCGCCATGCCCTTGAAGAACAGGTTGAGCTTGGCGCTGGGTTGGAGATTCTCGTTGGAGGATACCCAAACTCCTCCATCCCCAGCTGCGCCAGCTCCTCATTGATGACTGCGGCAATATTCACCAGACCCTCGGTCCAGTGCTCCACAGTGTCTCTGAACGAGTTCTGGGTAACTGCAATGCTCTCCAGCAGCGCCGCGTCAGCCTTGACCTTCTCTGATAAGGTCTTCTCCCGCTCCTTGGCGGCCTCCAGCGCCTGTGTCGGCGTGGCCAGCTTCAGCTCCAGGTCTGCATTGGAATCCTTGGCAGCGCTGAGCTTCTTGCCCCTCTCAGCGAGAAGACCTTGCAGCTCTCCGTGGGCGGCAGCATCCTTCTCACGCTAACGCTTGAGCGCGGCAAGCTCCTCGCCGCTCTTCCCAATGTTGGCCTCCAGCTGCGCCACCTTCTCCTCCAGCTCCTTCTTGGCGGCCTCTACGATCGCGGCAGCGTCCTTTGCTTCCTTGAGCGCTCCGCCAAGTGCTTGCTCGCGCTCGGCGAGCTCCTCCTCATAGCTGTCGAGGTTGGCCTTCTGCTGCACCAATTCACCTTCTCGCGCGGACTGCTTCTCGGCGGCCAGCCTTTGTTCCTCCTCAGCTTCGGCCTTCTCGAGAAGGAAGGCCGTGCGCTCCTCGTCGAGTCGCTCCCGCTCCTGTGCCAGGGACCGAAGAGCTTCTTGATTGTGGCCCCGGAGCTCCTCCACGCGCTTCTCCATGTCCACTCCCGCCTTTGCGAGAAGCGCTTCCCGGGAAGCCAGCTTGGCTTGCCGGGCGCGGTAGAGTGACAGCAGCTTCCGCAGCAGCTGCTCCTCCTCAGGCTCGCCACTGCTGCTGCTGGGCGCGTCGACCAACGATAGTCCAGCAGAGGCGAGCACCTCCCCGTCGAAAGTTTCTCCCTCGACCGGCGCCCTGGAGCTCGACGCCCAGGGTAGCTTGATGAAGATGTCGTCGCCGGCCTTCAAGTAGGCGCCGGGCTGGGGCTCCTCGGAGCCCGGCTCCGCAGAAGCGGCAAAGGGATCGGCGGTCGGCGCAGCGCCTGGCGCTCCTACGGCCTCAGGGTCGTCAGTGCGATCGCCCGACCCCTCGCCGGCTTCTGCGGCGGCAGCCTTGACGGCCTCCTCGCCGGCGGTCTCATCAGCACCAGCCCCTTCCTCGTCGGCGCCCTCTGTCTCCATTGGCTCAGCCGCAGATGGGTCTGAAGAACGAAGAAGGGAGAAAAATCAATCAAAAATCCAAGAGAAGAAAATCAGAAGAAGAAGAACCCAAGGGAAAGTTTTTGGACAAGTGAATTACCTGCGCCAAGATCTGCAGTTGCGGTCCCGGCCGCCGTAGGATCGACGGTGGTGCCCCTTGCCGGAGAATTCTCCCTTGCCGGAGAGCGCTCCCTTACCGAGAACCCCTCCCTTGGTGGCGTAGTCGAAGCAGATGGCACTTCGGGACCAGCTTCCGGGCGCTCCTGATGTGGCTGCTCTGCTCCTACACAAGTCAACAAGCAAGATATCAACAAAGGAAAAAAAGCACTCATGCGCGCCTGACAGCAGAAAGCTAACTATGAACTTACGCTGGGGGCTGCGCTGGGGGCTTCTTTGAGGAGTGATTGCCGGGTCCGTCAAGGTGGTCTCGGACCCACCTCCTGCTGACACGGTGGGGTCATCCTCGATGACAATCACCGCAGCCTTGGCCCTCTTCGCCGCTCTCTGGGCCAACGTCCTGCAAAGAAAGGAGTACAGATTGAAGCAAGTCAGATACAAGATATAAACAGCAAGATTGAAGAACTACAAGAGCACCAAAGAAGCTTACTCTTCTTCCTCCTCGTCGGAGCTGAGCGCGGAAAGATCGAAGTCCGGCCCTCCTCCGGTGCGGCGAGGCGGAGGAGTAGGATCAATTGCCCGCTTGGCGGGGGCGGTGGCGGTGGCCCGTGAAGATCCAGCTCCAGTTGCCGCTGCTGCATGAGGCGCTCCCGCGGCAACATTGCTTGCCGCGGTAGAGCGCGTCGAACGGCTCGGCGGCTGTTGACCCGGCTGCCGCCCCGCTGCATCCCCGGCCCTGCGAAGGCGCCTTCTTGGCGGGGCCGGGGGCTCTGCCTGCGGCAAGCCTTCTGAAGGCTCAGGCTCTTCCTCGCCGGCCTCGCTCGGCTCGGCTTCAGAACCGGCAGGCTCGTCCTCGCCAATGAACTCCGCGTGCTCGGCAAGGTTTGCCGCTTCAGCCGCCTCCGCCTCCTCCACGGTGAACCCGAACACGCCCGCGGCAGCTGCGGCGGCAACCTCTTCCGCCCTAGTGGTGATGCGCTGCAGCTCCTCGTCGGTGGTGTCACAAGTGAGGCTCTTCTGCTCGTCAGCATGGACCGGCACCTCTTCCAAGTTGTCGAAGAACGCTTGCACGGCATCATCCGCAGGCTCTTGCCAAGTTCGAACGATTCCGTGTGAATCGCACAACGGCATCATGGCGCGGATCCGGTCAAGCGAAGAATTATTGCACAAAGGAACTACGCCCCTCGGCAGCGTGAATGGGTGCTGGGGGTCACGTTTGAACAACTCCAGGAGCATTGCATCCAGCTCCAAGACGGTGAAGTTGTAGTTGAGGCCCGGCCGCAGCCTCATGATGTCCGCCGAGTTCTTGAATTCCCAGGCGGGCCTCCCCCTCTCCTACAGGGGGGCGATGCGGCGGCGGAGGAAGTCTGCGCCTACAGCGCCTACAGTGAGCCCGGCAATCCTGAGGTGAAGGATCCTAGTAATGGCGATCTTCAGCCTCTCGTCTTCCGGGGCCACGTTGCTCCAGTCATTGCCGCGCACTATTGGAGCTTGGCGCACGGCGGTGAAGGGCTGCGGATTCTCCTCGATGATCCAGCACCACTCCGCTCTCCACTCATCCCACTTGCTGCGGAGCTCACCCTCCAAGTACGCCTCCTTCTTGCCCACTCTCGAGATCCAGGTGATCCCTCCGGAAAGCGGCTCTCCTCTCTCTACCCGAGGTATGAAGTAGTGGCGGAAAAGGGCAACACTGGGGTGGACTCCGACAAAGTTTTCGCACAAATGTGCGAAAACTGCCATGGTCAGAACGGCGTTGGGGGTGAAGTCAAGGAGGCGGAAGCCGTATGTGTTCATGATATTGCAGAAGAACTCCAAGAAGGGCGGGCAGAGCCCGCAATAGAAGAATAGCGCGAAGAATGGGTACCCGTTTGGAGCCAGCTCCGAAGCAGCGGCCGGGAGTACCCTCGTGCGCAGATGCGCACGTGTCTCCATCGCCCAAAAGAGGTAGAAGTACTCCCTCAGCTCCTGCACGCCGAGCTGGGGGGAGAAGATTGCCCGCTCCTTCCGCAGCGCCGCGAGCCGATGCGCCTCGGCCGACTTCATGCCCTTTCCCTTGTCGGCTTTTGGAGCCATGGCGTAGGTGGTGGGGGAGGTCGACAGCGTTGGTGATGCTGGTGGCAATGGGGGGTGGAGCGCTGCTCTCTCGGCTTCGAGAAGAAGGGGGGGCGGTGGAGGTTCGTGAAGATGGGAGTAGTAGCAACCAGCGAGGGGGAACGAACTGCCCCTGTTTCCTCTGCTTATAAAGAGGGACGGGGCGAACGTTTCGCCCTTCCGAATAAAGAACCACCCACGATATCTCCCACGACGCCGCATTCAACGCGTGCCGTTAGGGGAGAGCGCGGTGGATACGGAGCGAGATTCGGCGTGGCCCAGCCCGCGTGTGCCCGTGCCCTGTCTTGGGCCTGGCCCAACAGCGCTCGGCACCGTGTCTGGCCCAGGCCCGGGGGCTCCTGTCGGTGTACTAAAATAGGGGTACCTTAGTACCCCGAACTTGTGCACGGGCAGTTGCAGCACCCCGCGGCAAGGCTTGCCGGGCGAACGCCAAGATCCTCCATGGTTCCCTTGGGGCCATTCAAGAACAAAGTATTTTAAGCTCAAGAGACAAGGCCCCGGCAAGAGGAGCTTGCCGGGAAGGCCAACCAAGGCACTTCAAGGAACTTGCCGCGACGCGCCACGCGCTCCGGCAAGGCAACAAGGCCCCGGCAAGAGGGGCTTGCCGGGAAGACCAACCAAGGTACCTCGAAGCCCGGTGAGCGACAAGCCTCCGGACCCGACAAGATAGCAGCAGCGGCAAGGCGCTTGCCGCGGCAGGCGGTCACTCTATGCCCACGCTCCAGCTCATCCGCCAACGTGTCGCTCTGGGGGCCTCTCGAGGCGCGCGTGGCGGGAGGCTGTGCAGCCAGCGGTGCGCAGTGGCATGCGAAGCTAACAAGATCGCCATCGTGGCGAACGGTGGCGCCCCTAACGGTCCCTTTCTGCACTGTTTGGGCGACTCAGACGGGCATTTAATGCCCTTGTCCCCTGCCGTCAGGGTTAGGTAGGGTGCACTGTACAAGTAACTGTACCAACCACCTCACTTTTTACATTTGTACCCTTCTCTGCGTTGCCACCTGTCGGTGACCCCTTTAGCGTATAAAAGGAGGCCCATGCGCAACGTAGAGGGGGTTCGTTGGTTCGTGGGTTCGTTGGGTTAGATTCGTTTGGACGCCAGAGCACACTTAGCTCTCGCGAGCAAGAACACAAGATAATACAACCAGACAAGCAGCAGTAGGAGTGTTATCTCTCCGGAGAGCTCCGAAGCTGGGTAAACTGCTCGTGTGCTTCGCCTCGATCTGCTCTTCGTGCGATCTCCGCCCCCCGCCGAACCGAAAGGGGCCCGGTCCGCCGGCCCCATAGGTGTTCGTGGATCAGTTTCCCCGACAGGCGGCGTAGGGCGCGGGGTGGGGTGCGGTGGAGGGCTTGGGGTTTGATTTGATGGGTTTAGAGAGGGGGGGTGTGCGGGTATTTATATAGGTGAGGGGGGGATTTACTTGGGGTAGGGGACAAGAAATAGAGTAGGAATAGGGAAGAAAAAGAGGAAACGGAGTAGGACTAAAGTCCTACTAGAAAAAAAACAAAGGAATGGGGAGGGGCTAAACCTACTAGGATTCGGTCCTAGCAAGAGGCGGCGGCGGCTGGCGCCTGCCCGCGCCTGGCGCACGGCGCACACGAGGCTGGGGCGGCCGGCTGGCTGGGCCTTTGGCCCGGCTGGCCTGGCTCTCACTTTTTTTAAAACGGTTCCATGCGCAGAAAAACACAGAAAAGAAAATCTAAACGGGCTCCAAAAATTCTAAAGTAAATTTTCCCCGACTCCTAAAAATGAGCCGAACAAAATGAACTTTTCTCCGGGCCTAAAATGCAATTTTTGAAAATGCGCATTTTTCCCTATCCAACTAAAACGCAAACAAAGCTCCGACAAATCCAAAATTGATCTATTTATTAAATCTTCATTTTTCCTAAATTTGGGAAAGTCATATTATTCCCTCTCTCATATTTTTGATATCGGAAAAATAATTGAAGATGAAATAAATAAATCAAATGATCCTCTTTTCAAAATTTGAGAAAACTCAAATATGAAAATAACGAAATCTCCAACTCTCTCCGAAGGTCCTTGAGTTGCGTGAAATTTCTAGAATCAACCAAAATGCAAGAAAATATGCTATGCATGATGATCTAGTGTATAACATTCCAAATTGCAAAATTTGGGATGTTACAAACCTACCCCCCTTAAGATGAATCTCGCCCTCGAGATTCGGGTGGGCTAGAAAATAGGTGAGGGTGGTCCTTGAGCAAATCTTCTTCTCTCTCCCAAGTGGATTCATCCTCTGAGTGGTGGTTCCACTGAACTTTACAAAACTTGATGACCTTGCTGCGAGTAACTCTGCTGGCATAATCAAGAATCTTGACTGGCTTCTCCTCATACGTTAAGTCGTCCTTCAACTGAATCGCTTCAAGAGGTACTGTATCTCTTAGCGGTACCTCCGCCATCTCGGCATGACATTTCTTCAGCTGAGAAACATGGAATACATCATGAACTCCTAACAGTCCTTCTGGTAATTCCAACTTATAAGCGACTTCTCCCATACGTTGCAAGATCTTGTACGGTCCAATGAAACGCGGTGCTAACTTTCCCTTAACTCCAAAGCACTTAACTCCTCGAAGTGGGGATACTCGGAGATAAACTCTGTCTCCGGTTTCGTAAACTATCTCCTTACATTTAGAATCTGCGTAGCTCTTCTGCCTGGACTGGGCTACCTTGAGCCTATCGCGAATCAACTTAACTTTCCGTTCAGACTCTGGTCCAAAGAACTGACGGTCTCCAACTTCGTCCCATGACAACGGTGTCCTGCACCTCCTTCCGTATAAAGCTTCGAAAGGTGCCATCTTCAAACTGGTTTGGTAACTGTTGTTATAAGAAAACTCCGCATACGGCAAGTTATCGTCCCAGCTAGATCCATAATCTAGTGCACAAGCTCTCAGCATATCTTCCAAAATCTGATTGACTCTCTCGGTCTGTCCATCTGTCTGCGGATGAAAAGCTGTGCTGAACTCTAGTCTGGTTCCTAAGGTTTCATGCAACTGATTCCAAAACTTTGAGGTAAATTGAGTTCCTCTATCTGATACGATGCTCCTCGGAACTCCATGCAAACAAATGATCCTAGTCATGTATATCTTTGCCAACTTAGTACTGGTGTAAGTGGTCTTAACTGGAATGAAATGTGCTACCTTGTCAAACGATCAACTACTACCCATATCGAGTCATAGCCTGCTTTCGTCCTGGGTAGTCCTGTGATAAAATCCATGCCTATCTTATCCCACTTCCATTCGGGTATTGGCAATAGTTGTAACAATCCTGCTGGCATCTGATGCTCTGCCTTTACTCTCTGACATACGTCACAACCTGCTACATATGTTGCAATATCCTTCTTCATTCCGGTCCACCAGAGTATTTTCTTCAAATCCAAATACATCTTGGTATTCCCTGGGTGAATTGAATATGGTGAATCATGTGCCTCTTGCAAAATCAACTTCCTGATCTCCGGATCATTGGGCACATAGACACGGTCCTCAAACCATAAAGTATCGTGCTCATCCTCACGAAATCCCTTAGCTTTTCCTTTGCTAAGTTTCTCCTTTATAGCAGCAATCTCTTTGTCAAACTTCTGAGCTTCTCTGAGTTTATTCATCAATGTTGACTGAATCTCCAATGTTGCTACATAGCCTCTCGGAACTATTTCCAAACATAGCTCATGAAGGTTTTCTGCTAGCTCCTTTGGTACTTCTCCCGTCATTAACGTATTGACATGGCTCTTACGGCTCAATGCATCAGCTACTACATTAGCTTTTCCGGGATGGTAATGCAATCTCATGTCATAATCCTTGATGAGCTCCAACCATCTCCTTTGTCGGAGGTTCAACTCCTTCTGCGTGAAAATGTACTTCAAACTCTTGTGATCCGTGTACACCTCACAATGATTTCCAATGAGGAAATGTCTCCACGTTTTTAATGCATGCACTACGGCTGCTAATTCCAAATCATGCGTGGCATAATTCAACTCATGAGGCTTCAGTTGTCGTGATGCATACGAAACAACTCTTCCCTCCTGCATAAGCACTGCTCCAAGTCCTCGACGTGAAGCGTCGCAATACACCTCATAATCCTTGGTCTGGTCTGGCAAAATTAATACTGGTGAGGTAACCAAACGTTTCTTCAATTCCTGGAAACTAGCCTCACACTCCTCAGTCCATTTGAACTTAGTGTCCTTCTTTAACAACTCAGTCATAGGCTTTGCAATCTTTGAAAAGTTCTCAATGAATCTCCGGTAGTATCCTGCGAGTCCAAGAAAACTCCGGATCTCTCCAACTGTGGTTGGTGATTCCCATTCGGTTATGGTCTCAACCTTTGTGGGGTCAACTGCTATACCTTCTCCGGATATAACATGTCCGAGGAATCCAACTTCCTTTAACCAAGACTCGCATTTGCTGAATTTGGCATATAATTGATGTTCCCTTAGTTTCTCCAAAACCAAACGCAAATGTTCCTTATGCTCCTCTTCATTCTTTGAATAAACTAGGATGTCATCAATGAACACTACGACAAAATTATCCAAAAACTCCATAAACACTTTGTTCATCAGGTTCATAAAATAGGCAGGTGCGTTAGTCAATCCAAATGACATAACGGTATACTCATACAGTCCATATCTCGTGGTGAATGTTGTCTTAGGTATGTCCTGCTCTCGAACCTTCCACTGATGGTACCCTGATCGCAAATCGATCTTGGAAAAGACTTTAGCTCCTTGCAACCGATCAAACAGATCGTTGATCATTGGCAGTGGGTACTTGTTCTTGACGGTTACTTCATTCAATCCCCGATAATCAACAACCATCCTTAATGATCCATCCTTCTTTTCCACTAGAAGTACGGGTGATCCCCAAGGTGAAGAACTTGGGCGAACGTAACCTTTATCCAATAACTCCTTAATCTGATTCTTAATTTCCACCAAATCCTTTGCTGGCATCCGGTATGGTCACTTCGATATTGGGCCTGTACCTGGCAATAACTCAATCAAAAACTCAATCTCTCTATCTGGTGGCATGCCTGGTAATTCCTCAGGAAATACATCAGGAAAATCCATTACCACTGGTACCTCCTCTTGCACAACTCCTGTTAGGCAGTTTACTTGGGTCCTGTTTGGCACATGCCGGGATACATACTTGATCTTTCTTCCTTCTAGTGTGGTAAGCAAAATTGTCTTACTGGCGCAATCGATGTTTCCTCCATACATCGACAGCCAATCCATACCAAGAATCACATCCAGACCTTGGGATTCCAGAATAATTAAATCCGTTGGGAAAACATGCCTTCCTATACTTAATGGCACTTGGAAACATCCTTGTCTGGCCATGTACTCTGCTCCTGGCGAGCTTACTAGCATGGGTGACCTAAGGGCTTGGGTTGGAGGCATCTGAGGGTTTAGAAGAGACGAGATTTAAGAATAGAAGGAGGGCTAAAGGGAAAACACTACCCATATGCACATGAGGCAAAAACACACAAAATCACTTCAATCAATCAAGCAAGGGCTTACAAACGGTCTAACTATCGCAAAAGTGCTCGAACTATTGTTTACATGGGGGAATACTACTACTATTTGGTGGTCATCTAGAAATTTGAACCGATGGAAGACTCCATGATATCTGCTCCAGCTTCGTCTTCAAAGTCGGGTTCACTTGGATCCGAATCAGTGTCGTCGATGATGATGTAGTTGTCCGGACATGCGACATACTCGTCTTCTTCCTTGGTTGCTAAATTCCTCTTGAGTTCTTCAATCTCCTGCTTAAGGTCGCCATTGTGTCTTGCTAGAGCTACGATCTCGTCCATGTAGTCCTTGCGTGTAGACTTCAGTTCTCCTTCTAGCTCGATGATCCTTGCCTTCGCATTCTTCAATTCTATCATATCATTGCACATCTGGTTCTCGTGGCATCGAATGTGCTGGTTTAACTCCTGGATGAAACATGCAATGGATCTATCCTTCTTGGTGCTGACTAACTCCCATTGTTCATCTCGGCGTCCACAAATCTGGTAGATAGTGTCCTTGAGGTCTTCTTGATAAACTTCTCCAATGCGTCCTTTGGTGATATGAGCAGCCATGCTCCTTTCCAGACTCCAGGTTGGTGCATTGAAAACACTATCTATGGGCTTCGTGATTGGCGCGAATGTCCTTCCCGGAACATGAGCTTGAATCTTCCAGCGCTCCTCTTCAGGCAGAGTGGCGTTGAAGGTTCCCGTGAAGCTTGGTAATCCAATGTTCAGGTACTTGGTGACTTCCTTCAGGTGAAATCCAAATGGCGTGCCTCCATCCGGTTGAGCGTACTTAATCTTCGCGTGCGTCATCCTAAAAGAGTAGAAAAGATGAGGAGTTAGAAAATGAGAAGAGAGTGGTGATCTATGGCTTTAACTTAGTGGTCGTGTCCTACAGTCAGCGTGTGCTCTGATACCATTCTCTGCCGCGACCCGACCCGAATGGATCAAGCGCTCTGTGCTCAGGTGTCATCCCTGGATCAGTAATGCTAACACCACACAGTACATCGAAGGATTTATAGCAGAGTGGCAATCACACACTTTACATCATTGTCTTAGAGAGAACTTATTACAATAAAAATGGCTTAAGGCCATCTAATGTCGATGACAGCGGAAGACTCGGAAGATAAATGGGTCCACAACTCCAACGACATCACTGAGTATAGAACCACGACCTAAAAGCACTTTACTCGCCGTCTGAAAAGTCTGCAACATGAGAAGTTGCAGCCCAAAAACGGGTCAGCACATGGAATATGCTGGCAAAGTAACACATAGAGAGTAATGGAATGAAACAGCTATACTATATGCATATATGGCTGGTGGAAAGCTCTATGGTTACAGTTTTTGCATAAAGCCAATTTTTCCCTACTGCAAAGGAATAAATTTATTTAACTATCATGGTGGTTGTTAAACATTGAGAATGGTTGACAGCATTCTCAATCCCAATTAAGTAATTAAAACCCAACAACATTAATTAGAAGTAACATGTTGAGATTCACAATGATATTCAAGTACTAGATACTCAAGTTGTCCATAACTGGGGACACGGCTAATCATGATTAGTTTGTACACTCTGCAGAGGTTTGTGCACTTTTCCCCACAAGACTCGATCGCCTCCGTTTGGTTTCTCGCACTACATGGTGTTTGAGAAGACGGATGACTGAGACACAGTCTTTCAGAAGCGCTAGCACCTTACATGTGGGGTAAACCGTACCACCTACAACCCCTACATCTGCTAGTCCACCCCGTAAGAGTTCGCACGACTTAGTCAACTATGCCAGAGCCCATAATGGCTTGTGGCTGCACACGAAAGTTTCTAGCATGAAAGATCTTATGATCCCTTTGAGCCTGGGTGGCGGTCCGAAAAAAAACAGGCAAGTCCTGATAGACATCAGGTGCCTCAATCCACCCAGATGTGTGTTTAAGTTGCCACCTTAGATAAACCATTAAAATTATCAACTCACATCTGTCATGGATATCACTCACCCAATCCACGTCTACTAGCATAGCATGGCATAATAAGCAAACGTAGAAGTAACTCCCAAAGGTTTCATAGTAATTCAGGTAATAGGTACTACCTCATCTACTTCCCATCCCACAATTTAATTAGATCCTAATCATGCAATGTGAGAGGATTGATCTAATGCAATAAAACATGGGTTGTAGAAAAGGTATGATCAAAGTGTTACTTGCCTTGCTGATGATCCGCGAGTCCTAGGGTTTCGAAGTAACAGGCGGCACAATCCGGGTAATCTAACGCAGACAAACAACAAGCACACAATAAGTACTCATCTAATGCCCATGTAAAACTCGAACGAGAGAACGAACCAGAAAGTTCAACTTAAGAACTCCGGTTGCAAAGAAAGAACGAACCGAACAAAGAAACGGAAAACAAACGGCGGAAGAAACAACTCGGTTCTAGCAAGTTGAAACTAGGTCAAATTTTACCATAGCAAAAATTTGTTTAAGTTGATTAGACGGAATGGCGGTTTCGAAACGAAACTCCAGGCGCTTGAATCGCCAGATTCCGATAAACGAGCGAGAAGAAAGACTAGAACGAAGATCGGATCTGAGATCACGATCGCGGAAAAACTTCGCGGAATAAATCCGACGAAAAGAAAAAGGAAGAACGGTATACGAATGGACGTTCGTTAACCTAGAAGAATCCGGTGATCACGTTCGTTAGGACGAACGGTCCGGCGAACGGTCCAAAGGCAACTAAATCGGAAAAGAAAATGAATCCGATCTTGGGTTTCGAAGAAGAAAACCGAAACGAAAAACAGATCTAGAAAACGAATCAGAAGAGAAGAAAAGAATCGGAACGATTAGAAGAAAACGATCCGAGGAAAAGAGATGCGGGGCAACCTTGGCGAGGTTCCGGCGAGAGGCTCCGGTGGCGTGGCGTAGGGCGGCGGCGGCATGGGCGAGGTGTGGCGGCGGCGTGGGCAAGGTGCGGCGGCGGCGCGAGTGTGGGGTGGCGGCGTGGGCAAGCTGCGGCGGCGGCGTAGGGCACGGGGTGGGGTGCGGTGGAGGGCTTGGGGTTTGATTTGATGGGTTTAGAGGGGGGGTGTGGGGGTATTTATATAGGTGAGGGGGGATTTACTTGGGGTAGGGGACAAGAAGTAGAGTAGGAATAGGAAAGAAAAAGAGGAAACGGAGTAGGACTAAAGTCCTACTAGAAAAACAAAACAAAGGAAAGGGGAGGGGCTAAACCTACTAGGATCCGGTTGTAGCAAGAGGCGGCGGCGGCTGGCGCCTGCCCACGCCTGGCGCACGGCGCGCAGGAGGCTGGGGCGGCCGGCTGGCTGGGCCTTTGGCCCGGCTGGCCTGGCTCTCTCTCTTTTTTTTTAAACGGTTCCGCACGCAGAAAAACACAGAAAAGAAAATCTAAACGGGCTCCAAAAATTCTAAAGTAAATTTTCCCCGACTCCTAAAAATGAGCCGAACAAAATGAACTTTTCTCCGGGCCTAAAATGCAATTTTTGAGAACGCGCATTTTTCCCTATCCAACTAAAACGCAAACAAAGCTCCGACAAATCCAAAATTGATCTATTTATTAAATCTTCATTTTTCCTAAATTTGGGAAAGTCATATTATTCCCTCTCTCATATTTTTGATATCGGAAAAATAATTGAAGATGAAATAAATAAATCAAATGATCCTCTTTTCAAAATTTGAGAAAACTCAAATATGAAAATAACGAAATCTCCAACTCTCTCCGAAGGTCCTTGAGTTGCGTGAAATTTCTAGGATCAACCAAAATGCAAGAAAATATGCTATGCATGATGATCTAGTGTATAACATCCCAAATTGCAAAATTTGGGATGTTACATCCATCCCGCACCCAAATCATTACCTTGTATACGGTTTAGCGAATATCGCATTCTAACACTCGGTCATCCTCACAAGCATTGCAGAATTTCTCTTGTCGACGAACCAAGTTCGGATAAATCCATAGATTCTGCAAGCCAAACAAACATCTATCGTTCCTTCACAACTCTCAGGTTTTGCGTAAACTCCTATAAAATCGTCTGTCGACAAAGGTATATCCACTTCCAGGGTTTTTCTTTCAGCAAGAATGTGCTTCCTTCTTGGCAGGTCCTGGGGCCTGTGGGTTATGGCCCATCTTATCACTTGTAGTCCTTGAACTTATCATTGGGCAACTTATCATTATTCCATCTTCCAACTTCCTAGTATTCTTAAATCCATCCAATTGTACTGTCTTCCTTCTTTCTATTGGCACCAAACTAAGACATGATTACTCAGACTCATCATGGAGTTTCCATTGATCCATATTTCCAACATCATACCTCCTTTATATCCAATAGTAAGTTATATCTTCATCCTCATGGAATATCCCTCATACCTAGATAAAAACTTATACTTATGAAGTCCATATTCCACTTCGTGGAACATCATTATCCTTTCCGCGGTCAAGCGTCCTTACAGGGGAATATTGGCCATCTCTACATGGCACTTCTTAAACTGGGAAACGTGAAACACATCTTGAACTCCTGACAGTCCTTCGGGTAACTTCAACTTGTAGGCCACTTCTCTCATACGCTCCAAAACTCGGTATGGTCCTACAAATCTCGGGGCTAACTTTACCTTAACTCCAATTCGTTTAACTCCTCGCAGAGGGAACACATGAGGACATGCTCTGTCTCCAATTTCATAGACTACCTCCTTGCATTTTTGAGTCTACATAACTCTTCTGCCTGGACTGAGCTACCTTCAGTCTATCTCGAATCAACTTAACATTCTCTTCTAACTCCTTGATCACATTGGGTCCAAACAACTGTCGGTCTCCAACTTCATCCCACATACTCTTGGGGCATCACACATATCGAGACAAAACTCGTATTCTTTTTGTCCGAAATCCATTCAGTGGAGTATCCTTATCTTTTCCAGGGGTCAATGGTTCTTTACAGGGTACTACCACCCTTAAAATGCACAAATCTTCCATAGACCATATTTCTCTTATCCTAAAAAATGGTCAAAATCCTTCTTCATAGAGTAACAACTCATAAAATCCATATATGTACCAACGATGCTACTTTATTCATTCTCAATTGTTTACAATCTCTCGCTTCTCCATTACATGTCTCAACTCAACACCTCAATATAAAAGAAAATGTTCTCACTTCTACTACTCCATTTCTTTTGTTGCAAACTCAACTATCTAGCGCAAGTTCCTTCTCCTTGGGGCATTCTCTGGCAAAGTGCCCTGCTCCATTACAACTAAAACATATTACTTCTGACAAGTATCGAGGTTTCCTTTCTGGGCAATTGTTGAGGTAGTGCCCTGACTCCTTGCACTTATAACAGGTGACATGACTCAGACCCTTCCTGGAATCCAATCTGCTTCTCTTCCTGGACCTTTCCATGCCAATCATGGCTTCTATTTCCTGTGGGTCATATTCTACTTCCTTTGTCGGGAACTCTACTAGATCCCCATTCAAACAATTTTGGGAGATGTGTCCTTCTTCTCCACATGAATAGCAAGACTTAGTGCAGGGTTTAATTGGTTCCTCTTTGGGTGTGTCCTCCACCTCTTCCTTCATCGCAGGTTCTTTTAAAATTCTCATTAGGGCTCCTTTCATTGCTTCTTTTTTCTGCTGGATGGTTCGTTGTACCATGGGGTAAATGTGACACTGAGCAGGATAGTTGGTAGTCCCTTCACACAAGAAACAAGTAATTTGCCTAGTTGGGAATTTTTCAACTGGGTGACTTCCTTCACAATTAGGTCATTCATTCTTGTGTTCTTTATGGGTGTGTCCGATTTCTCCACAAATCTTGCATGCACAAGGTTTCTTCATGTCCTTTCCATGAGGTTTCAACTTCTGGGACACAAACCGAGACTTTGGCAAAGTCCACTTAAATTCTTTCAAAGTGGTTACTCCTTGCCATCCATTTATGGTTTGGTACATCCTCCACCAAGTAGCAGCACCTCTTTCAAAGCACTGAAGAGCATGCTGGGTCATATCATGTCCAACTATAGGGTTATTCTCCAAGTGATCCTCCATGTTCTGAATCCATCGGTCTGCCTCCAACTGACTCATCGGTCCAGAAAATACAAGCTCATCTCCATTAATCCTCTATTGGGTCCATGGGTTTGAGGTGAGATAAGAGAGATAGAGAGGGATGCACACAATACAAACAAAAGTTTTGAAAAGACAGATTTTTGTTGTGGCTGTCGAAAAACATCAAACAAATGACAGCTCACAAACGTCGCATCTAACGTAGGTATAAAACAGGGGTTTGGTCTTCTAAGGTCAATAAATCTTCAACGTCTCCAAACTCTTCAAGCCTTGTTCATGCCTCCAATGGCTTCTTCCTATCATGCTTGTCTTTCTCAAGTTCTTCTGCCAGATCCTCTCTGTTGACAAAAAGTTTCTCGTGACGTCCTTTAATATTTCTGGAGTGGCATTCCAAACTTCTGGGTTTCAACATTGGCATGAACCATGGTACTACTGTCCTTTCGTTCCTGACGAATCTTCGGTATCTCGAGGTTGTAGCTCCTCTAGCTTGGCTACTTCAACTTCTGGGTCCTAAGTTCTTCACGAAATGCTCCTTGTCTAATACGGCTTCATGGAGCTCCACCTTAAACTTCTTGATGTACTACTCCAGATCCTGGTGATACACCATCTAAAGTTAAAACTTCATCTCTTGCTGATAGGTGCTCCATCATCCTTCTACCATTTAATCCTTTCTGATGAAATGCATCCTTAACTCAGCACGGTGACAATAGCATCAGCGGGCGATGACATCACGGATAACCATGTTTCTGCTCTTGTCATTCCCATGAGCTATCTCTCCATAGTTGATATCTCCTGCCTTAGGGTTTTCCTTGACAAATCCTTGAATTCTCATACTCCTTGTTTCAGTCTTTCTACTGATACACCTTGATCTCGGGCATTGACAACTTCCATAGTTTGCCAAGTTCCATAAGGGTAGCATTCCTAGGTCATACAAATCTGGGGATTCTTCAGAGCCTTCAAATTCTACTTGTCTTCAGAGTTTTCAACAGCTGTAGTTTCCCATTATCATAATGTATGGTAAAATCCTCTTCATTCTGAATGGTCTTACTGGTCTGATATCCTGTACTTCTTGGAGTGGTCTCATCAGTCGAATCTTCGTGTAGTCAAAAGGGGAAAAGGGGTATGGTCTCACTAAAGGGAATTTTTTGAATAAGCTCAGAAGAGAAGAGAGGTAAAAGGTCTTTTTGAAAGGGAAAGTTGTAGAGAAAAATCTTTGCTATGGGCTTGCCAATTTCTAGGGTCACGTCCTATAGTCAACATGTGCTCTGATACCATCTTGTAGCAACCCGACCTGAATGGATCAAGTCTCTGTGCTTAAGTGTCATCCCTGGATCGATATGCTGACACACACAGTACTCGAAGGATTTATAACAGAGGTAAATCACATGTATAAAGTAACGTAAATACTATTACCTCAATCCATATAGCGGAAGCAACAAGGTTGTGGTTTCCCATCAACACCAACGGCAAAGTTGAGTGTAGAAATCGTAACCCTAACGTATTACTTACTCGTTGTAAGACATCCTGCAACTGGAGATGTTGCAGCCGCAGAGGGTCAGTACATTGAATGTACTGGCAAATTCACACCATAGAGAGAAATGATGAACAATGGCTATCACTACATGCATATTTGGCTGGTGGAAAAGCTCTATGGTTATAAGGTTTTTGCGTAAAGCCAATTTTTCCCTACTGTAAAGGAATAAATTTATTTAACTATCATGGTGGTTGTTGAACATTGAGAATGGTTGACATCATTCTCAATCCCAATTAAGTAACATCATTAAAACCCAACAATATTCATTTAAAGTAACATGATGAGATCAACAGGATAATCCAAGAACTAGATACTCAAGATGTCCATAACCGGGGACACGGCTAATCATGATTAGTTTGTACACTCTGCAGAGGTTTGCGCACTTTTCCCCACAAGACTCGATCGCCTCCGTTTGGTTTCTCGCACTACAGGGCGTTTGAGAAGACGGATGACCGAGACACAGTCTTTCAGAAGCGCTAGCACCTTACATGTGGGTAGACTAGTACACCTACTTTCCCCTACATCTGCTAGTCTACCCGTAAGAGTTTGCACGACTTAGTCAACTATGCCAGAGCCCATAATGGCTTGTGGCTGCACACGGAAGTTTCTAGTATGAAAGATCTTATGATCCCTTTGAGCCTGGGTGGCAGTCCGAAAAAAACAGGCAAGTCCTGATAGACATCAGGTGCCTCAATCCACCCAGATGTGTGTTAGGTTGCCACCTTAGATAAACCATTAAATTAACAATATCACATCTGTCATGGATATCACTCACCCAATCCACCTCTACTAGCATAACATGGCATAATAAGCAAACGTAGAAGTAACTCCCAAAGGTTTGATAATAATACAGGTAATAGGTACTACCTCATCTACTTCCCATCCCACAATTTAATTAGATCCTAATCATGCAATGTGTGAGGATTAATCTAATGCAATAAAACTGGGTTGTAGAAAAGGTATGATCAAAGTGTGAACTTGCCTGCAATGTTGATGAAGATGATGCACACTCAAAACTCTTGATAGATCTACTCATCACACTCCGGTCAATCTATCGTAAGCAAGCAATAGTAACCACACATAAGCAATCACTCAAAAGATCAGGAAGAACGAAGAAAACAATTCGGAAAACATCGAAACCAAGCAAATAACTCTTGCAACATAAAACAATTTCTAACAGTACCAAAATTATGTGAATTTGGCCTTATCAGAATGTTTAGGTCAAGAGCTTCGATTTGCAAAAAGAATCAACTCAAACGGAGCTACGAAACTCAAGTTATGATCAAACGAAGTTTGAATTCAAATCTGATCTAATTCAAATTTTAAACTTTTCACAAACATGTTTGAGTTGGATTAATGGATAGAGGACATCATAACGAAGAAGTGGGCGTTGGTTTCGTTGAATTTGGATAAACGAGTAAGAAGTTATGCTTGTTTGAAAAACAAGGACTAATTTGTAAAATAAATAATTACTCCTAGGTCCCTGGCCACGAAACAGAATCTAAGCTAAGAACGTTCGCTGAATAGTACTAGGGAACGAATATGTTCGCTAAGAACTACTAAACAGAAAATGTTTACTAACTAACTAGATCTGAAAAGAAAACCAGATCGTTTTTTTTTTGAAAAAAACGAAAACAAAACATAACAACGAAAAAAAACC
>NC_041384.1:677692613-677694738 GCF_002162155.2 Triticum dicoccoides | reverse complement strand
TGCTCCGGTGGACTCCGGCTGCGACGCGAGGGGCGAACGGCGGTGGCTCCGGGCGAGGCTGCAGGCGGCGAAGGCGGTGGCGGTGGCGGCGTGCAGCGGCAGCAGCGGCGAGGCGGCGTGCAGCGGTAGCAGCGGCGAGGCGGCGATGCAGCGACGCAGATCCGGCGGGGCGCGAGATGCGGTGCGGGGCGGCGAGGAGAGAGAGGCGGGGCCCAGGGCGGCGCCTTTTTATGAGGAGGGGCGAGGGGAGGCGTGCGCGAGGGGCAAAGGAGGCGGCGGTGGCGGCGCGGTGCCGGACTCCGGGAGGAGTCCCGGTCGGGGACTATGGGCGAGGTGGCGCGGAGCGGGGCCTTGGCCTGGCTGGGTGCTGGGCCGGCCCAGCCGGCGGCGGGGAATATTATTTTTTTAAACAATTCCAGATAAACATAATCATAAAAACAAAATAAAAGGAAATTTTATATAGGCATATTATATATCAAAATTTTCAGAAAAAGATTTCCAATAACATGAACATTTTTCTAGCATTAAATAAAATACACACAAATTCTAATAATTCAAAGAGTGCTAGTGGTCTATTAAAATTCAAATAAAATCATTTTAAAAATACCAAAATGATTTCAAATTAATTTTTCTCCAAGTTTCTATTGTAGGGAATCATGTTACCCTAATTTCCATATATTTTATTTTTGGAGAAAAATAATTTGAATAAAACTCAAATAACTCCAAATTGAAAATAAATTCAAAAGAACTTTGAATTAAATTCTTTGAAACTCCCAACTCATATTTCATATAATTTGAAGAAGTCATTTTATCTTCTCTCGTGAAAATCATTGAGTTGCATAAAGTTTCTGAATTGGAAAATATTTCCCAATGGAATTCAAATATTTTTCAAACACCCTTTTCATTTTAAATGGAAGAAGTCATGTCATCTTCTCTCTAGGGTTTTGTGTTGAAAAGAATTTGAATTCATGGAGATCAGAAAGCAAATAAGAAATTTTGGGAAAGTCCTTTTATTCCCTCTCATTTAACTTTCAAAAGTTTCGAATTCACTCACTTTCAGACAATCAATCAAACAATCAATCAAATCTATCTATTTATTATAACATTCCAAAATTTAGAATTTTGGGATGTTACATGTGGTGGTCGAACTGAGCGGAGGCATGGGGATTGACGACGCCGGCAATGGCCACCAGGCCAGTTTGTTCCAGAGGCTTCCTTTCTTAATTGCTCAACAATGAGGTTTGTTGGAGATAAGGATGAACGAGGGAAGGCCTTGTCTGCAAATGTGGAGAGGGGTGCGAGTATCTTTTAGTTTAATTTCCATCCATCAGATATAGATCGGACGGTCTATATTGCAAGATGGCACACGTACCATCATCACCAACTCGGTTTTTTATAAGAGAAGAAATATAAGTATGGAGATACAAACGTATTATCGATACTTGCTTCCGTAAACTAGCATCTACATTATATTCAACGCCTTGGCATATGGGCCCTTAGCACAATGACTTCTCGACTGTGTAAAACGAAGATTTTCTCATCACCGACAAGGAGGGGGTGACGGCGGTGCGCTTTTTGGCTTGCTCTAGTCCTAGTAGTCATACTAGGTGGTCTAAGCACGTGTAGATTTATTCTTTTTCATGTCTCGTGTTCGCCGTACTGCCACGACTATTCATGAATAGAAGGTAAGTTATTCATGGGGAAACCCTTGTTGAGTGTGTTTGCGAGAGAGAGAGTGTGTGTGTGTGTCATTTGTTAGAGACTGAGGCAATGATAACAGATTCTTTGTGTCTATGTGTGTGGAGGATAGAGAGAGACATGTACATGGGGCTTTGTGTTGTGTAACATGGAGGCACATATACATAATTAGAGAGTGAGTGTGTGAGATACACATGCAGACATGAGGAGAGATGAGGATCCAGTAAATGGGTGTTTGTGCGTGTCTGTGGGTGTTTGTGCACGCATTTGTGTGTGAGAGGGAGAGAGTGTATGTGGAGTAGAGAGACCACTGATGATGTAAACCTAGTATAAGGGAAGGGGGAATGGTGTGACATGTGTAGTAGCGAGATAGCACGGGTGCAGGCGGGGGCAGCAGACTATTTGGAAGAGACATCGAGTGTGTGGG
>NC_041384.1:677661768-677692039 GCF_002162155.2 Triticum dicoccoides | reverse complement strand
GTTTGTGTCCATAAATGGCGTATAGATAGGGAGACAATGTTGATGTTGTCCGAAATTGGCCTATGAACGGAGACGCAAGGGAAGCGAGTCATCGTGTGTGTGATAGGGACTTCATGAGAGAGCTAGAATAGATGGTGTAGAGAACAATGTGCGAAATCGAGAACGATTATACATTAGGGAGCTATGCAAAGAGTCACGACATATATTTATACAGGGAAGGAGTTGGGCGGGTCCGCATGTGGGAGAGATAGAAAGAGGAGAGTGGTGCACAAGGAGAAAAAGTGTGCTTGTCTGCAGTGGGGGTGGTGTGTGAGGTGAGTGCGCGAGAACCACATAACTAGGGAGATAGACGTTTGGGGGCGACGTTTTGTGTGTATGGGAAATATACACTCTACATAGTGTGTGTGCTTGGGTAAGAGAGATAGCGGGAGACCTAGAGAGTGAGGGAAGAGATGTGTGCATGCCCGAGAGACAAAGTGATAGAGACCTATGTTGGGGTACGGACTTTACAAGGGAGAGGGTGTTAATGTGCTCGTGTGTTGGTGTTTGGGGGAGAGAATGACTTCTCTATGTGTGTGTGTGTGTGTGTGTGTGTGGTGGGGGGGGGGGTTGACTTTAGATAAAGAGTGAGGTGTCTATATTTGAGGGACTTTAGCGTAATTGAGATATTGTGCACTCATGGTTGATCAATTTGTTTCACAGTTTGTACTATGAGATAACGATACTTTTGAACATGCGTGATATACCTTGATGTAGCAGAATTACAAACCTAAGATTGGAATTTTGGAATTCGACTCCATCATTAGCTTTTGTAATTCATTTAAACGGAGGTACATTTTTTAAGCCGGGATGTCATGATTTCAAATTCATATATCAAACCTAGAGATATACACATACAGGCATGTTCAAACTTTATAATCATCCACTTTATTCATACACATACACATTTTTGTTTTTGTCATCATATTTAGGATAAACACATTTGGAATTTCATTTGAACTGGACCGTATGATGGTATTTGCTTGTAGTAGCTCAATGATCTGTATTTGAATTGAATGGAAAATCTAAGTTTCGAGTTGGAGACATTGATTTTCAAAACTTGCACATTTTTTTTTGCATGCAAAACAAACAAATTGTCGGCCATGATATCATAGTCGTCCGTACGAGAGCAGAATACTTATAATTTTAGGTGCCAAAAGCTTTCAAACTTCCCGATCACATCGAAATATCATGCAGCGAAAAGTTTAGCCCTGCGATATTCCTGTTTTACCCCTGCCACATGAACAGAAAAGGGCTGCTTTGGTAACTCCATTGTTTCCCCCACTTTGCCCCCAACATTTCTTCCCCAGAGCCCCTCCCCTTCCTCTCCCCGACCCCCAACCACGGCAAGCCGCCGAATCTAGTCCTCCACCGTAGCGGTGGACCTCACACCCCGCCGGATCTACCTTCTGCACCTTGGAACCCCCAACTGCCAACTCACCACTTCACCGGAGCCGCTTCAGCGACTAGCTTGTCCACCGCTCCAGATCTCCTTGACCGCCATCATGGTCCACCGCACCGGATCTGCTTAACCGGCGCCCTCGTCCACCACAGCTTAGGCCCTTCACTAACTCCCTCATCCGCTCCTTCGCTGGCCCTTCATACAAGCCCTCGTCTGCCGCAACAGATCCGCCTCACCGAAAGCACTGTACAACGCGCCCGCCGAAGCCTTCGTCCACTGCACCGGACCCGCTCCACAGACGCCATATTCAACTCCACCGGCCCTGCTTTACCGACGTCGCAGCCTCATCAGGTTATTTTGATTTGTACTCCTTCGGTTTTTCTCTTTATCGTGCAACTTGTTCACTTACCACAGATGAGCTTTCTTGTATGTCGACAGGCGCCGCAACCGTAGCACCGGAGCCGCTTCAGTGACGGCGACAGCCGGGCCAAACTCAACCGCAACACGAGCACCATCGACGATCCTTAGCTATCAAGTATGACAACGATACCCATACGCCGCCGAGAATTAGGTACTATTGTCCAACGGCTGGCGCCTACGTTTACTTTCCTAGCATAAGCACCGCACCTTTGAATTTCTTCAGGGCATCATTCAGTTTTTCATGAGACGTGTTATTCTGCTTGCACCTGTAGGGCCATACTTCTGGCAGTGAACATGTTACATGTGCTAAATTACATACCAGTGCGCATATAGTTAATATGCTTTAGTTTTGTTCTGATGCCACCTGTTGGTTCCATCAGACTGCTTAATGTTCTCTATGCTTAATTACACATCAGCAAAGTAGCATGTGGTTCCACTGCTTTTTTTCGTTTTACCCTACATTTTCTGATGCTAGCTATTACATCACTGCTCCGAGCCTCTGTTCATTACTTGTTTGTGTGTTCTTGATCTTCCCAAGTTGCATGACTAATTTGATGCTTCTATTAATTATGGAGCTGCCAACCTCATCAATCAAAATATTTGTTCTTTTGGGGCTGGCACCTCGAACAAGCATAAAAATAGAGGGAAGCAGATATACTCCCTCCGATTCTATTTACTCTGCGCATAACTCTTGACCCGCATACCAAGGAGGGCACTGGTTTAATTTTTCTGGACTAATTTGCCAATTAATTAGGGCAGAGGCGGATGGGGCGGGGCACAAAAGGAAACCAGCGCTAGGTAGGAATTGGCAACGCGCCGACTAATACGAGAAAACTGAGAAAAAGTTATACGCAAAGTAAAAAGAATCGGAGGGAGCATTGTCGTGTATGCACACACCCTTCTTTCATTAGTTTAGATGAACCATTGATGATCAATTCGGACCAGTGCATGTGATTAAAATTAATTTTACCTAAATAGATGGTGCAGAATAAACTACAACAACTAGATTTGCAACCACGGGATGCTGACGATATCTTCAAAGAACATTGCGACAGCACCTAGGCTTCACAGCAAAATATGGTAAGCCAGTGTGTTTTACTACATGTGAAATGTAATGCGAGTGGGATGCTTTCTTGGCTTGTGCCCTCAACGTGTAATCCTACCGAATTACAAATAGTTCAGTTGTCTGCTTTGTTGTATTGCTTGATTCGAATGCTTATTTGTTGTTACGCTATACCTGAGTTGGCCAATATGTCAGCAGTGCCTGCTGTAATATCATAAAGAAATGCATGCCTATTTCATTTGAGTCCTTAACTTTTCCTCTCAACTTCATCACAAGACTGTCTTCGTAGTTTATATGAGGCCACACTGTTAAGTGCTTTCTCAGATTATTTCAACTGCTTAGATGCCTTGGCAACTTAAATATAGCAGTTGTACACTCCCTTTCAACTAGGGATGTCAACTGGGTCCAGTTTAATCCTGATTAAAGTCCACTAGTGGTATGATAGTTGCTACGTCTTGAGCTTACATTGGTTTTCCCCGAAGAGGAAGGGATGATGCAGCAGAGTAGCGTAAGTATTTCCCTCAGTTTTTGAAAACCAAGGTATCAATCCAGTACGAGGCCACGCTCAAGTCCCTCGTACCTGCACAAAACGATAGCTACTCGCAACTAACGTGATTAGGGGTTGTCAATCCCTTCACGGTCGCTTACGAGAGTGAGATATGATAGATATAATATTTTTGGCATTTTTGGTACAAAGATGCAAAGTAAAAAGTAAAAGCAAAGTAAAAGGCAAAGCAAGATTAAAGTGATGGAGATTGATATGATGAGAATAGACCCGGGGGCCATAGGTTTCACTAGTGGCTTCTCTCAAGAGCATAAGTATTCTATGGTGGGTGAACAAATTACTGTTGAGCAATTGACAGAATTGAGCATAGTTATGAGAATATCTAGGCATGATCATGTATGTAGGCATCACGTTCGTGACAAGTAGACCGAAACGATTCTGCATCTACTACTATTCCTCTACTCATCGACCGCTATCCAGCATGCATCTAGAGTATTAAGTTAAAAACAGAGTAACGCCTTAAGCAAGATGACATGATGTAGAGAGATAAATTCATGCAATATGAAATAAATCCCATCTTGTTATCCTCGATGGCAACGATGCAATACGTGCCTTGCTGCACCTTCTGTCACTGGGAAAGGACACCGCAAGATCGAACCCAAAGCTAAGCACATCTCCCATGGCAAGAACTACCAATCTAGTTGGCCAAACCAAACGGATAATTCGAAGAGACTTGCAAAGATAACCAATCATACATAAAAGAATGCAGAGAAGATTCAAATATTATTCATAGATAGACTTGATCATAAACCCACAATTCATCGGTCTCAACAAACACACCGCAAAAAGAAGATTACATTCAATAGATCTCCACAAGAGGGGGAGAACTTTGTATTGAGATTCAAAGAGAGAGAAGAAGCCATCTAGCTACTAACTATGGACCCGAAGGTCTGAGGTAAACTACTCACACTTCATCGGAGGGACTATGATGATGTAGAAGCCCTCCGTGATGACGGCCCTCTTCCAGCGGAGCTCCGGAACAGGCCCCAAGATGGGATCTCGTGGATACAGAAAGTTGCGGCGGTGGAATTAGGTTTTTTGCTCCTGTTCTGATCGTTTGGGGGTACGTAGGTATATATAGGAGGAAGGAGTACACCGGAGGAGCACCGAGGGGCCCACGAGGCAGGGGGCGCACCCTAGGGGGGCGCCCCCACTCTCGTGACCGCCTCTTTTGTTCCTTGGAGCAGGGTCCAAGTCTCCTGGATCACGTTCGGTGAGAAAATCATGTTCCCGAAGGTTTTATTCCGTTTGGACTCCGTTTGATATTCCGTTTCTTCGAAACACTAAAATAGGCAAAAAACAACAATTCTTGGCTGGGCCTCCGGTTAATAGGTTAGTCCCAAAAATAATATAAAAGTGGAAAATAAAGCCCAATATAGTCCAAAACAGTAGATAATATAGCATGGAGCAATCAAAAATTATAGATACGTTGGAGACGTATCAGGCATCCCCAAGCTTAATTCCTGCTCGTCCTCGAGTAGGTAAATGATAAAAATAGAAGTTTTGATGCGGAGTGCTACTTGGCATAATTTCAATGCAAATATTCTTAATTGTGATATGAATATTCAGATTCGAAAGATTCAAGACAAAAGTTTATATTGACATAAAAATAATAATACTTCAAGCATACTAACAAAGCAATTATGTCTTCTCAAAATAGCATGGCCAAAGAAAGTTATCCCTACAAAATTATATAGTCTAGCTATGCTCTATCTTCACCACACAAAATATTTAAATCATGCACAACCCCGATGACAAGCCAAGAAATTGTTTCATACTCTAACTTTTTCAAAACTTTTTCAATCTTCACGCAATACATGAGCGTGAGCCATGGATATAGCACTATAGGTGGAATAGAATGGTGGTTTTGGAGAAGACAAAAAGGGGAAGATAGTCTCACATCAACTAGGCGTATCAACGGGCTATGGAGATGCCCATCAATAGATATCAATGTGAGTGAGTACGGATTGCCATGCAATGGATGCACTAGAGCTGTAAGTATATGAAAGCTCAAAAAGAAACTAAGTGGGTGTGCATCCGACTTGCTTGCTCATGAAGACCTAGGGCAATTTGAGGAAGCCCATCATTGGAATATACAAGCCAAGTTCTATAATGTAAAATTCCCACTAGTATATGAAAGTGATAACATGAGAGACTCTCTACTATGAAGATCATGGTGCTACTTTGAAGCACAAGTGTGGTAAAAGGATAGTAACATTGTCCCTTCTCTCTTTTTCTCTCATATTTTTTATTTGGGCCTTTCCTCTTTATTTTTATGGCCTCTTTTTATTTGGGCTTCTTTGGCCTCCTTTTTTATTTTATTTTTCGCCCGGAGTCTCATCCCGACTTATGGGGGAATCATAGTCTCCATCATTCTTTCCTCACTGGGACAATGCTCTAATAATGATGATCATCACACTTTTATTTTTCTTACAACTCAATACTTAGAACAAAATATGACTCTATATGAATGCCTCCGGCGGTGTACCGGGATATGCAATATGATAATGATGGAGTGTGTCATGATAAACGTAATGGTGGAAAGTTGCATGGCAATATATCTCGGAATGGCTATGGAAATGCCATAATAGGTAGGTATGGTGGCTGTTTTGAGGAAGGTATATGGTAGGTGTATGATACCGGCGAAAGGTGCGCGGTATTAGAGAGGCTAGCAAAGGTGGAAGGGTGAGAGTGCGTATAATCCATGGACTCAACATTAGTCATAAAGAACTCATATACTTATTGCAAAAATCTAGAAGTTATCAAAGCAAAGTATTACGCGCATGCTCCTAGGGGGGATAGATTGGTAGGAAAAGACCATCGCTCGTCCCCGACCGCCACTCATAAGGAAGACAATCAAAAAATAAATCATGCTCCGACTTCATCACATAATGGTTCACCGTACGTGCATGCTACTGGAATCACAAACTTTAAAACAAGTATTCTTTAAATTCACAACTACTCAACTAGCATGACTTTTAATATTATCACCTCCATATATCAAAAAAATTATCATGCTTCAATCTTTTGTTAGTATTCAACACACTCAAAAGAAAGTTTCACAAATCTTGAATACCAAGCATATTATTATTAAGCAAATTACCATGCTATTAAGAGACTCTCAAAATAATATAAGTGAAGCATGCGATATCAATAGTTTATTTAAAACAAATCCACCACTGTGCTCTAAAAGATCTAAGTGAAGCACATTGAGCAAAATTATAAGGCTCAAAAGATATAAGTGAAGCACATAGAGCAAAACTCCTTAGCTCAAAAGATGTAAGTGAAGCACATAGAGTATTCTATCAAATTTTAATTCATGTATGGCTCTCTCAAAAGGTGTGTACATCTAGGATGATTGTGGCATACTAAGACACAAAGACATAAATAATACAAGACGCTCCAAGCAAAACACATATCATGTTGGTGAATAAAAATATAGCTCCAAGTAAATTACCGATGGAAGTGGACGAAAGAGGGGATGCCTTCTGGGGCATCCCCAAGCTTTGACTTTTTGGTGTCCTTGGATTATCTTGGGGGTGCCATGGGCATCCCCAAGCTTAGGCTCTTGCCACTCCTTGTTCCATGATCTATCAAAAGAATTCACCCAAAACTTGAAAACTTCACAACACAAAACTCAAAATAGAAAACTCGTGAGCTCCGTTAGCGAAAGAAAACGAAAGACCACTTCAAGGTACTATAAATAACTCATTCTTTATTTATATTGGTGTTAAACCTACTGTATTCCAACTTCTCTATGGATTATAACCTATTTTACTAACCATAGATTCATCAAAATAAGCAAACAACACACGAAAAACAGAATCTGCCAAAAACAGAACAGTCTGTAGTAATCTGTAGCTAGCGCAAGATCTGGAACCCCAAAAATTCTGAAATAAATTGTTGGACGTGACGAATTTATCTGTTAATCATCTTCAAAAAGAATTAACTAAATATCACTCTGCAAATTAAAATGACAGCAGTTCTCGTGAGTGCTAAAGTTTCTGTTTTTTTACAGCAAGTTCAACAAGACTTTCCCCAAGTCTTCCCAACGGTTCTGCTTGGCACAAACACTAATTAAACACAAAAAACACAACCAAAACAGAGGATAAATAATTTATTTATTACTAAGCAGGAGAAAAAAATCAAGGAATAAAAATAAAATTGGGTTGCCTCCCAACAAGCGCTATCGTTTAACGCCCCTAGCTAGGCATAAAAGCGAGGATAGATCTAAGTCTTGCCATCTTTGGTAGGCAATCCATAAGTGGCTCTCATGACAGTTTCATATGGTAATTTTATTTTCTTTCTTGGAAAGTGTTCCATTCCCTTTTGTAATGGAAATTGAAATCTAATATTTCCTTCCTTCATATCAATAATCGCACCAACCATTCTAAGGAAAGGTCTACCAAGAGTAATAGGGCAAGAAGGATTGCAATCTATATCAAGAACAATGAAATCTACAGGCACATAATTCCTATTTGCAACAATAAGAACATCATTAATCCTTCCCATAGGTTTCTTAATAGTGGAATCCGCAAGATGCAAGTTTAGAGAGCAATCATCAAAATTACGGAAATCTAGCAAATCACACAAAGTCTTGGGAATAGTAGAGACACTAGCACCCGAATCACACAAAACTCATGATCTTTAATTTTAATTTTAATAGTTGGTTCCCACTCATCATAGAGTTTTCTAGGGATAGAAACTTTCAACTCAAGTTTTTCTTCATAAGATTTTCATCAAGGCATCAACAATATGTTCGGTGAAGGCTTTATTTTGACTATAAGCATGTGGAGAATTTAGGACGGATTGCAACAAGGAAATAGAATCAATTAAAGAGCAACTTTCATAATTAAATTCCTTAAAATCCAATATAGTGGGTTTAGCAACATCTAGATTTTTATTTCTTTCAATTCCACTTTCATCAATTTCATCATTAAGATCTAAATACTCCGAATTTTTAGAACACCTTCTAGGTAAAGGAAGATCATATTCAGTTTCATCAAGATTCATGTTGCAAAATAAAGATTTAATAGGAGACACATTAATAACTTTTAGATCTTCATCTTGATTTTCATAGGAATTGGAGGAACACGCTTTAATAAAGGCATCTTGGGAAGCACGCATCCTAGCGGTTCTTTCCTTGCACTCATCAATGGAAATTCTCATGGCTTTGAGAGACTCATTGATATCATGCTTAGGAAGAATAGATCTAAGATTTAAAGAATCAATCTCAAGAGAAATTCTATCAACGTTTCTAGCCAAATCATCAACTTTAATCAATTTCTCTTCAAGCAAAGCATTAAATTCTTTTGTGAATTCATAAACTCTTTAACACTAGTCTCAAATTCAGAGGGCATCTTATTATAATTTCCATAAGAGTTGTTGTAGGGATTCCCATAATTATTAGAAGGATTACTAGGATATGGCCTAGGATTAAAATTCCCTCTATAAGCGTTGTTACCAAAATTATTCCTATCAACAAAATTCACATCCATAGATTCATTGTTATTCTAAATCAAAGTAGACAAAGGCATATCATTAGGATCAGAAGAAACACTCTTAGTAGCAAATAATTTCATAAGTTCATCCATCTTTCCACTCAAAACATTGATTACTTCTATCACATGCACTTTTTTATTAGAAGATCTTTCAGTATGCCATTGAGAATAATTAACCATAACATTATCTAGGAGTTTAGTAGCATCTCCTAAAGTGATTTCCATAAAAGTGCCTCCCGCGGCCGAATCTAAAATATTTCTAGAAGCAAAATTCAATCCGGCATAAAAAATTTGTATGATCATCCACAAATTCAAACCATGAGTAGGGCAATTACGTATCATTAATTTCATTCTCTCCCAAGCTTGTGCAACATGTTCATGATCAAGTTGCTTAAAATTCATAATATCGTTTCTAAGAGAGATGATCTTAGCGTGAGGAAAATACTTAGAGATAAAAGCATCTTTGCACTTGTTCCTTGAATCAATACTATTCTTAGGCAAAGGCAAAAACCAAGCTTTAGCATGATCTCTAAGCGAAAAAGGAAATAGCTTCAATTTAACGACATCATTATCGACATCTTTTTTCTTTTGCATATCACATAAATCAACGAAGCTATTCAGATGAGTAGCGGCATCTTCGCATGGAAGGCCGGCGAATTGATCTTTCATAACAAGATTCAACAAAGCAGCATTGATTTCACAAGATTCAGTATTGGCAAGAGGAGCAATCGGAGTACTAAGGAAATCATTATTATTGGTATTGGTGAAGTCACACAATTTGGTATTATCTTGTGCCATCGTGACAAACAAGCAATCTAACACATGAGCAAACAAGAGCAAACGGGCAAAAGAGGCAAATAGAAAGGGAGGATAGAGAGAGAGAGGGCGAATAAAACGGCAAGGGTGAATTGGGGGAGAGGAAAACGAGAGGCAAATGGCAAATAATGTAATGCAAGGGATAGGGATTGTGATGAGTACTTGGTATGTTGACTTCTAGCGTAGACTCCCCAGCAACGGCGCTAGAAATCCTTCTTGCTATGTCTTGAGCTTGTGTTGGTTTTCCCCGAAGAGGAAGGGATGATGCAGCAGAGTGGCATAAGTATTTCCCTCAGTTTTTGAGAACCAAGGTATCAATCAAGTAGGAGGCCATGCTCAAGTCCCTCGTACCTGCACAAAACGATAGCTACTCGCAACCAACGCGATTAGGGGTTGTAAATCCCCTCACGGTCACTTACGAGAGTGAGATCTGATAAATATAATATTTTTGGTATTTTTGGTATAAAGATGCAAAGTAAAAAGTAAAAGCAAAGTAAAAGGCAAAGCCAGATTAAAGTGATGGAGATTGATATGATGAGAATAGACCTGGGGGCCATAGGTTTCACTAGTGGCTTCTCTCAAGAGCATAAGTATTCTACGGTGGGTGACCAAATTACTATAGAGCAATTGACAGAATTGAGCATAGTTATGAGAATATCTAGGCATGATCATGTATATAGGCATCACGTCCGTCACAAGTAGACCAAAACGATTCTGCATCTACTACTATTACTCCACTCATCGACCGCTATCCAGCATGCATCTAGAGTATTAAGTTAAAAATAGAGTAACCTTAAGCAAGATGACATGATGTAGAGAGATAAATTCATGCAATATGAAATAAACCCCATCTTGTTATCCTCGATGGCAACGATGCAATACGTGCCTTGCTGCCCCTTCTGTCACAGGGAAAGGACACCGCAAGATCGAACCCAAAGCTAAGCACTTCTCCCATGGCAAGAACTACCAAATTAGTTGGCCAAACCAAACGGATAATTCGAAGAGACTTGCAAAGATAACCAATCATACATAAAAGAATTCAGAGAAGATTCAAATATTATTCATAGATAGACTTGATCATAAACCCACAATTCATTGGTCTCAACAAACACACCGCAAAAAGAAGATTACACCGAATAGATCTCCACAAGAGAGGGGGAGAACTTTGTATTGAGATTCAAAGAGAGAGAAGAATCCATCTAGCAACTAACTATGGACCCGAAGGTCTGAGGTAAACTACTCACACTTCATCGGAGGGGCTATGATGATGTAGAAGCCCTCCGTGATGACGGCCCTCTTCCGGCGGAGCTCCGGAACAGGCCCCAAGATGGGATCTCGTGGATACAGAAAGTTGCGGCGGTGGAATTAGGTTTTTGGCTCCCGTTCTGATCGTTTGGGGGTACGTGTGTATATATAGGAGGAAGAAGTACGCCGGAGGAGCAACGAGGGGCCCATGAGGCAGGGGGCGCGCCCTAGGGGGGCGCCCCCACCCTCGTGACTGCCTCTTTTGTTCCTTGGAGCAGGGTCCAATTCTCCTGGATCACGTTCAGTGAGAAAATCACGTTCCCGAAGGTTTTATTCCGTTTGGACTCTGTTTGATATTCCGTTTCTTCGAAACACTAAAATAGGCAAAAAACAGCAATTCTGGCCTGGGCCTCCGGTTAATAGGTTAGTCCCAAAAATAATATAAAAGTGGAAAATAAAGCCCAATATAGTCCAAAACAGTAGATAATATAGCATGGAGCAATCAAAAATTATAGATACGTTGGAGACGTATCAATAGTTCAAATGAGTTTTTGTTTTTTTGAGGAAAATGAACTAGGGAGGTAGGAAAAACTAACTAGATGGGACTGGCGGATTTCGTTTATTTGCCACTTACATCCCTAGTTTCATCTTACCATTTTAATTTCTTTTCGGCTGATGCTTCTTCGAACCATTTAAATATAGTTTTCCATGCTCGGCAATAATTCGTCCGTCGTTTACCGTGTAAGCTTACTGTCTGGATCATACAATAACTATCTCTTACTGATGTCCAGCGGAAACCTTTCAGGATGCCGTTCACACTAGGACACAATGTACAACCCTAGAATCTATTTGTGGAAGCAGTGCGCCATCCATGTTACCAGATGGTAGTAGTTCAGAGGCAACACCGCCGGAGAGCAGTCTGAGCACAGATATTATAGTGCTTGAGGCTCTACTAGAGGCAGAAAGAGATGGTGTGCTGCCATGAATGAGGTAATATTTATCTTGAGGTTGGAAATTACGGAATTAGCGGCACGCATTATGCAAGCAACCCAAGAATTGGAGGAAGTAAGAATGTTGCATTTGAAGACGGAGGAGGTCCTGCTATTTCTGCTATCTGAAGCCCAAGATAATCCCGGTTCATCTTTAGATACCAGTTCAAATTTTCATTAGATTATTGTACTTGCATGTTGTGTCATGT
This sequence comes from Triticum dicoccoides, assembly GCF_002162155.2. Taxonomy (NCBI): domain Eukaryota; kingdom Viridiplantae; phylum Streptophyta; class Magnoliopsida; order Poales; family Poaceae; genus Triticum; species Triticum dicoccoides. The sequence continues at coordinate 677,679,790 of NC_041384.1, read as the reverse complement.
CTCTAAATGGATTATGTTGCAAGACCCCCTATGTTGTCCATGTGTTGTAATGATCCGAATTTTTTAGGCGAGGTAATCCTCAAAACTTGTATGATTGACATAAGGTGAACTATTTGTCGTGTGAGCATATTGTATTGGATGAAATAACTGTTTGACTCAGAGTGTATCCAACCTACTGAATTCGAAGATCACGAAATTTCTAAATCATAATCATATATAAAGGTGGAATAAATCTTTGTTTTGGTTTTGAAGAAATAAATAACAAAACGTATAATTATCTGTGGATATTCGTAATCGAATACAAATTGGATTTGAATTTAGTTTGCCAGGTCCCAGGGCAAACATGAATGCTAATTCTCCCAAGTTTTGAACGAAGCGGCTAAACACCCACTATAATTTGTGGGCTGCTCGAAGCAAGTGTTTGCCAGATGGAAATTACTGTCTACCCCTGACAGTTGACATCCTTATCGACAGGATTTACACTGCTGTCGATAGGGGTAGACTAGTAACTTCAATCAGACATGGTGGGCGCCAAATGTGGGCGGCAAAACACATTTGATTCAAGCTCGTCTGAAAGACATGTGTTTCTTCCTCCATTTCCCCATTCATACACGGTGGGCGGCAAAACAGACTGCCCTACCTGTCTGAAATCGATGTAGGCTTATATTTTAAATAGGGGCAGATGTGTAACTTCCATCAGATGTGACACAACTGCCCTACCTGTCAGCCCCATTCATACATCGTGGGCGCCAACCGTGGCCAGCAAAACACCCTCTCCTCGCCCAAAATCGATGTAGGATAATATTTTAAATAGGGGCGGATGTGTAACTTCCATTAGATGTGACACAACCGCCCAACCTGTCAGCCCCGTTCATACACCATGGGCGCCAACCGTGGGCGGCAAAACACCCTCTCCTCGCCCGAAATAGTTACCGGCAAATATTTGGGAGATGCGAGATTACCGTCCTCTCCCCAACCTACGCGATGTCCAAAATTTTAAACAGGGAATAAGTTCGTAACTTTCCCCCATTTTAGAGAAGCGTGTCCCAAAGTTTGAGATCCCCCTCCCCTCCATTTCCCCATTCATACGCCATCGGCGGCACGACAACCTCCGCACTGCGGTCAGCCTCCTCCGTCCGCCACCCCATCCTCCACCTTGCCAGAGCCGCTACCCCTACCCCGTCGTCCACTCCAAGAGATGGATGTCTCTCATCCACGGCGCTGGACCAACATCCTTTCATCGCCTCCTCTCGCTTCATCGGTGTCGTCGTCCACCTTGTCGTTGCCGCTCCTACGACCACCTCGTCCACGACAACAGGATATATCCCCCGACCCGGCTGTTTGCCGTCTAAAGTCTTCTTCCCCGCTGCGACAGCCATCGCACTCGTAGAATCCTCAACGTATCAGCATAGGCCTACACGACGTCGCAAGAGAGGTGGTACTCTTCCATATGTGCTTAAGTTATTGATCTCACCCGCAAAATAGATCATAATTTGTTTACTGTACTTTTCTTGTCCGTACCAAATCGTAGTGGCTAGTTGAAAGCAAACATTGGTTGTGAAGTAGCTTTGTCCGGTTTGCACCTTCAGATCCGCCATGGCACGGGCAATATACTCGTAAAGCTTATGGTTTCCCCCCTTTATATTCACTACCATCATCGTAGGTGCTTCGTGTCGTGCTAGCACTGCTCCTCAAGACCTCAACCCAAAGCTTACGTGTTGAAATACGAATCTGAAATGATGCTCATATGACTAAAATAGAGAATGTTTAATTGGTCACCTAATGTTCCTATATTCATTTCGAAAAGCATGTGCGCTACCCACTGGTCCAGCTAGTTCCACTTTCCTGATTTTTCTCTTGATGCTTAGGGTTTTCCCCTTTTATCTACTCTACTATGATCTGCGTAGGTGCTTTCTATCGTACTAGCATTACTCCACCCTTCAAGCTAAACAACACAACACTCAGAATTCAAAAGCTTAGTTGTTCAAATATGATTGTGATATGATACTAATATTAGTTAACCGACACATTTAATTGGTTAGCTAAAGGTCCCACTTGAATTTCCAAATGCATGTCGCGACATATAGAGAGACAGCATAATTGCATTTCTTTGTCACTTGTTGACCGTACTTTCTTGTCCATACCAAATCTTAGTTGTTATTTCAAAGCAAACATCGGTTGCTAACTACCCTTTGCGCGGTTTGCAGCTTTAGATCTGCCATCCCACTGCCACGGTCAACACTGTACTCATCATGCTTATGTTTTCCCCATTTTATGATGACCACAATCAACCTACATGGTTCGTGTCGTAATAGCACTGCTCCACCCATCGAGCTAAACAAGCTTAGTTGTACAAATTCATATCTGATATTATTGCTGATATTAGTAAAACAGAGAGACGTTTAATTGGTTAGCTAAATGTTCCTACTTTAGTTTCGAAATGCATGTGAGCCAGATATGGAGAGACCGGAAAGAATAGTATTTCTCTGTGCGCTCTGGTTCATCATGGGTGGCCAACCGACATTGTATTAAAAGACTTGTAATATCTTCAATCTGCTTGCTCTTCTGCTCTTCTTTAAGATGATACTCTTCTCTTGCGGTCGACTGGTCAGGTCGAGTTGTTCTCCCTTAGTATATTTTGAATCTGTCAGGTCAGGTCGACTTGTTCTTCTTTACTATATGTTGAAGCTATCATCTGCGAAGTGTCATCACTTCTGGAGCTCTCATATTTTGAGTAGTAGGCCACATTATATTAATGCACACAACAAATTACAGCATGCATGTCATCTTTTAAAAGAATTGCAGAGATAGCACAAAGGGGTTTACAGGGAGGCAGTATTGGATTAGAATCACTTCTGCATTACAAAGAAAATCTCACTTGTTTTTATGTTTTCATGCATGTCAGATATTGAACATTATCAAAACGAATATGAGAATGGGCGCATGAGAGGAATATTGTGGAATGATCCACTGCCTAACAAACTTGGCATGGTGGAGGATGGCCTATCTTATTCACCCATCAAGGTGCTTGCTCTAACTTTGCAAAGTTGTATTGGTCGCACATATTTTGCTTCTGACTTGTTGCATTACTTCTACTTTGTTACACCATCTGCTTAGTTTAAGCATCATATATGAGTATATGCCATACCTATCCATTTTCTGTACCTATTCCATGTGTCATCACACTATGTTTTTCCAGTCAAATGTTGTTCTTTCGTAATAGGTGTCCAAAAGGAAGAGGGTGAGTGCAGGTCGTCAAGGAGTACAAACTAGGTATTTGGAAAAGGTAGTGATACATGTTAAATCAGATAGATCAGCAGCCACAGAAAACACAGGCCCAACTGTACCACACTTTACCCCTACTCCAGTGGCCAAACCCCTATTAGAACTGCTGGGAGCCCATCGTCAGGTACTGTCTATGATATCAATTCAAAATTTGAACTCCTAAATTTCTGCTTGTGCCTTACCTTCTCTCTTGTATGAAAACTAATTTCAGATGAATCTCCTTTCTCAAAGGATCATACGATCTCAAAACAATAATGGGCTCTGCATTGCTCTTGTCAGTACCTCTCTCCCTTTTGCCTTGTAACGTTGTACTTAATTAATTGCTATTTGATTATGTATCATCAGTCTGCACCTGAGCTTCATTATCCACTAGTGCAGAACCGGGCAATAGCATCGGTTCGTAAGGCCCTTTAGTGCCGGTTCCATAACCGGCACTAAAGTGTGGTCACTAAAGGCCCCCCTTTAGTACCGATTCAGCACGAAGCGGTGCTAAAGGGCAACCACGTGGCACGAGCCAGCTCCGGGGGCCGGGAGCCCTTTAGTACCGGTTGGTAACACCAACCGGTACTAAAATGTTTGGGGGATTTTTGGTTTTATGATTTCTTTTTCATTTAATTTTGTGTTTTCCATTTTAATTCTTTTTTGTGTGCTAGTATTTTACCATACTACACATTGTACACGTTATGCATATATATATATATATAAATAGAATTTCTAGTAGAACCAATCATATATATATCATCAATGTCTCACAAACCACCATATTAATTCACACATACACACATGTATAGCTATATACAATTTCTCCTACATATGCATGTTGCCTTCGGAGCCAATGGCATTAGCCTAATTGGTGCCTTCGGAGCACGATGACAATTGGAAGTGGTTCATGACCTGGTCGATGGGGGCGGTAGAGGGTAATAGTATTCTCCCTTTGGATTTATGACCTCGTCGAGCAACAATCCCGCTATTTCCTCTTGAAGTGCTTCTACGCGCTCCGTTTCTAGGAGCCTGTCCCACACCTCTTTGAACTGTTAAGAAGGAGATCAATATGCATGTGTATTAGTTGTGTGACTAGATATAGATAATGGTGTAAAAATTGTGAATAGTGTTCTAACAAGCGTACCCATTCCTGTCTTTGAGATCTGCTCCTTTCGGACGCCATCATGCGAATGTTCTCGCAAACGCAGAATGCACACACATCAGTCCCCTGTGTTGGAAATATGCCCTAGAGGCAATAATAAATTGGTTATTATTATATTTCCTTGTTCATGATAATCGTTTATTATCCATGCTAGAATTGTATTGATAGGAAACTCATATACATGTGTGGATACATAGACAACACCATGTCCCTAGTAAGCCTCTAGTTGACTAGCTCGTTGATCAATAGACGGTTACGGTTTCCTGACCATGGACATTGGATGTCGTTGATAACGGGATCACATCATTAGGAGAATGATGTGATGGACAAGACCCAATCCTAAGCCTAGCACAAGATCATGTAGTTCGTATGCTAAAGCTTTTCTAATGTCAAGTATCATTTCCTTAGACCATGAGATTGTGCAACTCCCGGATACCGTAGGAGTGCTTTGGGTGTGCCAAACATCACAACGTAACTGGGTGGCTATAAAGGTACACTACAGGTATCTCCGAAAGTGTCTGTTAGGTTGGCAAGAATCGAGACTGGGATTTGTCACTCCATGTAAACGGAGAGGTATCTCTGGGCCCACTCGGTAGGACATCATCATAATGTGCACAATGTGATCAAGGAGTTGATCACGGGATGACGTGTTACGGAACGAGTAAAGAGACTTGTCGGTAACGAGATTGAACAAGGTATCGGGATACCGACGATCGAATCTCGGGCAAGTATCGTACCGCTAGACAAAGGGAATTGTATACGGGATTGATTAAGTCCTTGACATCGTGGTTCATCCAATGAGATCATCGTGGAGCATGTGGGAGCCAACATGGGTATCCAGATCCCGCTGTTGGTTATTGACCGGAGAGGTGTCTCGGTCATGTCTACATGTTTCCCGAACCCGTAGGGTCTACACACTTAAGGTTCGATGATGCTAGGGTTATAGGGAAAGTATGTACGCGGTTACCGAATGCTGTTTGGAGTCCTAGATGAGATCCCGGACATCACGAGGAGTTCTGGAATGGTCCGGAGGTAAAGATTGATATATAGGAAGTATGGTTTTGGCCACCGGAAGTGTTCCGGACATCACCGGTAGTGTACCGGGACCACCGGAGGGGTTCAGGGGTCCACCAGGTGGGGCCACCAGCCCCGGAGGCCTACATGGGCCAATAGTGGGAAGGAACCAGCCCCTAGGTGGGCTGGGGCGCCTCCCACCAAGGCCCAAGGCGCCTCCAAGAGGGGAGGGGGGCAAACCCTAGGGCAGATGGGACCTAAGGCCCACCCCAGGTGCGCCTCCCCCTCTCCCCCTTGTGGCCGCCACCCAGATGGGATCTGGGGGCTGCCGTCACCCCTAGGGAGGGAACCCTAGGTGGGGGCGCAGCCCCTCCCCTTCCCCTATATATACTTGAGGTATGGGAGGCTGCAAGACACACGAGATCCTCTCCCTCTTGGCACAGCCCTACCTCTCTTCCTCCTCGTCTCTCGTAGTGCTTGGCTAAGCCCTGCTGGAGTCCCGCGCTCCTCCTCCACCACCACGCCGTCGTGCTGCTGCTGGATGGAGTCTTCCCCAACCTCTCCTTCTCCCCTTGCTGGATCAAGGCGTAGGAGACGTCACCGGGCTGTACGTGTGTTGAACACGGAGGTGCCGTCCGTTCGGCACTAGGATCATCGGTGATTTGGATCACGACGAGTACGACTCCATCAACCCCGTTCACTTGAACACTTCCGCTTAGCGATCTACAAGGGTATGTAGATGCACTCTCCTTCCCCTCGTTTCTAGATTACTCGATAGATTGATCTTTGTGATGCGTAGAAAATTTTGAATTTCTGCTACGTTCCCCAGCAGTGGTATCAGAGCCAGGTTTATGCGTAGTTACTATGCACGAGTAGAACACAAAGTAGTTGTGGGCATCGATATTGTCAATTATCTTGCCGTTACTAGTCTTATCTTGATTCGGCGGCATCGTGGGATGAAGCGGCCCGGACCAACCTTACACGTAAGCTTACATGAGACCGGTTCCACCGACTGACGTGCACTAGTTGCATAAGGTGGCTGGCGGGTGTCTGTCTCTCCCACTTTAGTCGGATCAGATTCGATGAACAGGGTCCTTATGAAGGGTAAATAGAAATTGGCAATTCACATTATGGTTTTGGCGTAGGTAAGAAATGTTCTTGCTAGAAACCTATAGCATCCATGTAAAAACTTGCAACAACAATTAGAGGACGTCTAACTCGTTTTTGCAGCAAGTGTTTTGTGATGTGATATGGCCAAGGATGTGATGAATGATATATATGTGATGTATGAGATCATGTTCTTGTAATAGGAATCACGACTTACATGTCGATGAGTATGACAACCGGCAAGAGTCATAGGAGTTGTCTTTATTTTTTTTGTATGACCTGCGTGTCATTGAGAAATGCCATGTAAATTACTTTACTTTATTGCTAAACGTGTTAGCCATAGTAGTAGAAGTAATAGTTGGCAAGCAACTTCATGGAGACACGATGATGGAGATCATGGTGTCATGCCGGTGACAAGATGATCATGGAGCCCCAAGATGGAGATCAAAGGAGCTATATGATATTGGCCATATCATGTCACTATTATTTGATTGCATGTGATGTTTATCATGTTTTTGCATCTTGTTTACTTAGAACGACGGTAGTAAATAAGATGATCCCTCATAATAATTTCAAAAAAGTGTTCCCCTAACTGTGCACCGTTGTGATAGTTCGTTGTTTCGAAGCACCACGTGATGATCGGGTGTGATAGATTCTAACGTTCACATACAACGGGTGTAAGACAGATTTACACACGCAAAACACTTAGGTTGACTTGACGAGCCTAGCATGTACAAACATGGCCTCGGAACACAAGAGACCGAAAGGTCGAGCATGAGTTGTATGGTAGATACGATCAACATGAAGATGTTCACCGATGATGACTAGTCCGTCGCACGTGATGTGTCGGACACGGCCTAGTTGACTCGGATCATGTAATCACTTAGATGACTAGAGGGATGTCTATCTAAGTGGGAGTTCATAAGATGAACTTAATTATACTGAACATAGTCAAAAGGTCTTCGCAAATTATGTCGTGGCTCGCGCTTCAGTTCTACTGTTTAGATATGTTCCTAGAGAAAATTTAGTTGAAAGTTGATAGTAGCAATTATGCGGACTAGGTCCATAAACTGAGGATTGTCCTCATTGCTTCATAGAAGGCTTATGTCCTTAATGCATCGCTCAGTGTGCTGAACCTCGAACGTCGTCTGTGGATGTTGCGAACATCTGACATACACATTTTGATAACTACGTGATAGTTCTGTTAAACGGTTTAGAGTTGAGGCACCGAAGATGTTTTGAAACGTCGCGAAACATATATGAGATGTTTCGAGGGCTGAAATTGGGATTTCAGGCTCGTACCCACGTCAAGAGGTATAAGACCTCCGATGATTTTCTTAGCCTACAAACTAAGGGAGAAAAGCTCAATTGTTGAGATTGTGCTCAGATTGTCTGAGTACAACAATCATTTGAATCGAGTGGGAGTTGATCTTCCAGATGAGAAAGTGATGTTTCTCCGAAGTCATTACCACCAAGCTGCTAGAGCTTCGTGATGAACTATAATATATCGGGGACATATATGATGATCCTTGAGATATTCGCGATGTTTGACACCACAAAAGTAGAAATCAAGAAGGAGCATCAATTGTTGATGGTGGGTGAAACCACTAGTTTCAAGAAGGGCAAGGGAAAGAAGGGATACTTCATGAAACGGCAAATCAGCTGCTCCTCTAGTGAAGAAACCCAAGGCTGAACCCAAGCCCGAGACTAAGTGCTTCTGTAATAAGGGGAACAACCACTGGAGCAGAATACCCTAGATACTGGGTAGATGAGAAGGTTGGCAAGGTTGATAGAAGTATATTGGATATACATTGTGTTAACGTGTACTTTACTAGTACTCCTAGTAGCACCATGGTATTAGATAACGGTTCGGTTGCTAAGTGTTAGTAAACTCGAAATAAAAGGCTGCGGAGTAAACGGAGACTAGCTAAAGGTGAGCTAGCAATATGTGTTGGAAGTTTTTCCCAAGCTTGATCTGATCAAGCATCGCACGCTCCCTCTACCATCGAGATTGGTGTTTGCGTTGAGCATAGACATGATTGGATTATGTCTATCGCAATACGGTTATTCATTTAAGGACAATAATGGTTACTCTGTTTATTTGAATAATACCTTCAATGGTCTTGCACCTAAAATGAATAGTTTATTGAATCTCGATCGTAGTGATACACATGTTCATGCCAAAAGATATAAGATAGTAATGATAGTACCACCTACTTGTGGCACTGCCACGTAAGTCATATCGGTATAAAACGCATGAAGAAGCTCCATGTTGATGGATCTTTGGGCTCACTCGTTTTTGAAAAGTTTGAGACATGCGAACCATGTCTATTGCTGTATATGCATGAATAAACTCCATGCAAATGGACCATTTGGACTCACCTGATTTTGAATCACTTGAGACATGCAAATCATACCACATGGGCAAGATGACTGAAAGCCTCGTTTTCAGTAAAATGGAACTAGAAAGCAACTTGTTGGAAGTAATACATTTTGATGTGTGTTGTCCAATGAGTGCTGAGGCGTGTAGTGGATATCATTATGTTCTTACTTCACAGATGATTTGAGTAGATGTTGAGTATATTTACTTGATGAATCACGAGTCTGAATTATTGAAAGGTTCAAGTAATTTCAGGGTGAAGTTGAAAGATCATCGTGACAAGAGGATAAAATATCTATGATATGATCATAGAGATGAATATCTGAATTACGAGTTTGGCACAGAATTAAGACATTGTGGAAATTGTTTCACAACTAATACAGCCTGGAACACCATAGTGTGATGGTGTGTCCGAACATCATAACTGCACCCTATTGGATATGATGCATACCATGATGTCTCTTATCGATTTACCACGATAGTTTATGGGTTAGGCATTAGAGACAACCGCATTCACTTTAAATAGGGCACCACGTAATTCCGATGAGATGACACCGTATGAACTATGGTTTAGAGAAACCTAAGCTGTCATTTCTTAAAAGTTTGGGGCTGCGACGCTTATGTGAAAAGTTTCAGGCTGATAAGCTCGAACCCAAAGTGGATAAATGCATCTTCATAGGACACCCAAAACAGTTGGTATACCTCCTATCTCAGATCCAAAAGCAATAAGGGATTGTTTCTAGAATCGGGTCCTTTCTCGAGGAAAAGTTTCTCTCGAAAGAATTGAGTGGGAGGATGGTGGAGACTTGATAAGGTTATTGAACCGTCTCTTCAACTAGTGCGTGGCAGGGCACAGGGAGTTGTTCCTGCGGCACCTACACCAATTGAAGTGGAAGCTTATGATAGTAATCATGAAACTTCAGATCAAGTCACTACCAAACCTCGTGGGATGACAAGGATGCGTACTACTTAAGAATGGTACGTAATCCTGTCTTGGAAGTCATGTTGCTAGACAACAATGAACCTACGAGCTATGGATAAGCGAGGTGGGCCTGGATTCCAAAATGGCTCGAGGCCATATAATCCGAGAGAGGATCCATATATGAAAACAAAGTGAAGACTTTGGAAGAACTACTTGATGGTCGTAAGGCTGTTAGGTACATATGGATTTTAAAAGGAAGACGGACAATGATGGTAAGTATCACCATTAAGAAAGCTCGACTTGTTGTTAAGATGTTTTCCGACAAGTTCAAGGAGTTGACTACGATGAGACTTTCTCACTCGTAGCGATGCTAAGAGTCTGTTGGAATTATATTAGCGATTAATGCATTATTTATGAAATCTTGCAGATAGGATGTCAAAACATTGTTTCCTCGACGATTTTCTTGAGGAAAGGATGTATGTGACACAACCGTAAGGTTTTGTCAATCCTGAAAGATGCTAACAAGTATGCAAAGCTCCAGCAATCCTTCTAAGGATTGGAGTAAGCATCTCGGAGTTGGAATGTATGCTTTGATGAGATGATCAAAGTTTTGGGTGTATACAAAGTTTGTGAGAAACTTGTATTTCCAAAGAAGTGAGTGGGAGCACTATAGAATTTCTGATGAGTATATGTTGTTGACATATTGTTGATCAGAAATGACGTAGAAAGCATATAGGGTTATTTGGAAAGTGTTTTTCAATGGAAAGCCTGGATTAAGCTACTTGAACATTGAGCATCAAGATCTATAAGGATAGATCAAAACGCTTAATGGTACTTTCAGATGAGCACATACCTTGACATAATCTTGAAGGTGTTCAAGATGGATCAGTCAAAGAAGGAGTTCTTGCCTGAGTTGTAAGGTATGAAGTTAAGACTTAAAGCTCAACCACGGCAGAAGAAAGAGGAAGGACGAAGGTCGTCCCCTATGCTTTTGTCATAGGCTCCATACGGTATGCCATGCTAAGTACCACACCTGATGTGTTTCTTGCCACATATTTGGCAAGAGGGTACAAAGGTGATCTAGGAGTAGATCACCAGATAGCGGTCTAAATTATCCTTAGAGGAATAAGGATATGTTTCTCGGTTATGGAGGTGATAAAGAGTTCGACATAAAGAGTTACGTCGATGCAAGCTTAACACCTATCCGGATAGCTCTGAGTAGAGATACCGGATACGTATAATCGAGCAACAATTTAGAATAGCTCCAAGTAGAACAGTTATTTAAAATGGCTCCAAATGTAGCATAGTAGTTGCATCTACAAGATGACATAGAAATTTGCGAAGTACATACGGATCTGAATGCTGCAGTCCCATTGACTGAAACCTCTCTCACAAGCATAACATGATCAAACCCAGAACTCTTGGGTGTTAGTCACATGGGGACGTGACCTTGAGTGTTAATCACATATCGATGTGAACTGGATTATTGACTCTAGTGCAAGTGGGAGACTGTTGGAAATATGCCCTAGAGGCAATAATAAATTGGTTATTATTATATTTCCTTGTTCATGATAATCATTTATTATCCATGCTAGAATTGTATTGATAGGATCAGATACATGTGTGGATACATAGACAATACCATGTCCCTAGTAAGCCTCTAGTTGACTAGCTCATTGATCAATAGATGGTTACGGTTTCCTGACCATGGACATTAGATGTCGTTGATAACAGGGTCACATCATTAGGAGAATGATGTGATGGACAAGACCCAATCCTAAGCCTAGCACAAGATCATGTAGTTTGTATGCTAAAGCTCTTCTAATGTCAAGTATCATTTCCTTAGACCATGAGATTGTGCAACTCCCGGATACCGTAGGAGTGCTTTGGGTGTGCCAAACGTCACAACGTAACTGGGTGGCTATAAAGGTACACTACAGGTATCTCCGAAAGTGTCTGTTGGGTTGGCATGAATCGAGACTGGGATTTGTCACTCCTTGTAAACGGAGAGGTATCTCTGGGCCCACTCGTTAGGACATCATCATAATGTGCACAATGTGATCAAGGAGTTGATCACGGGATTATGTGTTACGGAATGAGTAAATAGACTTGCCGGTAACGAGATTGAACAAGGTATCGGGATACCGACGATCGAATCTCGGGCAAGTATCGTACCGCTAGACAAAGGGAATTGTATACGGGATTGATTAAGTCCTTGACATTGTGGTTCATCCAATGAGATCATCGTGGAGCATGTGGGAGCCAACATGGGTATCCAGATCCCGCTGTTGGTTATTGATCGGATAGGTGTCTCGGTCATGTCTACATGTTTCCTGAACCCGTAGGGTCTAAACACTTAAGGTTCGATGACGCTAGGGTTATAGGGAAAGTATATACGCGGTTACCGAATGTTGTTCAGAGTCCCGGATGAGATCCCGGACGTCACGAGGAGTTCCGAAATGGTCCGGAGGTAAAGATTGATATATAGGAAGTATGGTTTTGGCCACCGGAAGTGTTCCGGGCATCACCGGTAGTGTACCGGGACCACCGGAGGGGTCCGGGGGTCCACCAGGTGGGGCCACCAGCCCCAGAGGCCTACATGGGCCAATAGTGGGAAGGGACCAGCCCCTAGGTGGGATGGGGCGCCTCCCACCAAGGCCCAAGGCGCCTCCAAGAGGGGAGGGGGGCAAACCCTAGGGCAGATGGGCCCTAAGGCCCACCCCAGGTGCGCCTCCCCCTCTCCCCCTCGTGGCCGCCACCCAGATTGGATCTGGGGGCTTCCGCTACCCCTAGGGAGGGAACCCTAGGTGGGGGCGCAGCCCCTCCCCTTCCCCTATATATACTTGAGGTATTGAAGGCTGCAAGACACACGAGATCCTCTCCCTCTTGGCGCAGCCCTACCTCTCTTCCTCCTCGTCTCTCATAGTGCTTGGCGAAGCCCTGCTGGAGTCCCGCACTCCTCCACCACCACAACACCGTTGTGCTGCTGCTGGATGGAGTCTTGCCCAACCTCTGCTTCTCCCCTTGCTGGATCAAGGCATAGGAGACGTCACCGGGCTGTACGTGTGTTAAACACGGAGGTGCCGTCCGTTCGGCACTAGGATCATCGGTGATTTGGATCACGACGAGTACGACTCCATAAACCCCGTTCACTTGAACGCTTCTGCTTAGCGATCTACAATGGTATGTAGATGCACTCTCCTTCCCCTCGTTGCTAGATTACTCCATAGATTGATCTTGGTGATGCGTAGAAAATTTTGAATTTCTGCTACGTTCCCCAACACCCTGCGCCTGCTTCAGGGCCTTTATTACGAGAATGGAATTTAATTTGATAAGATAATAATTAATCAAGCATGATAATTAAATAGATGGCAGCTAGCTAGCTAGCTAGTACTACTTAATTACTTACCTTGGGTCGAAACCATTTCAGCTGTCGTTTCCATTCGCCTTCCGTGACGCTGATGAACCTTGCCCAAGCCCTGCCCGTCGACAAATAAAATGAATATAGGGGTTATTAAATAGTTCATATCATGAAATGACGAACTAAATAGGCCGACATATATAGTTAATAATGATTGAAATTACCTGTTGACTATCCCAAACAAGATGTTATAGTCACTATTTGCTTTGAGTAGTGAGTCCAGTATTTGAACTGTTCCGGCGTCAACTTTAATGATACACAAAATCCAGTCAAATCTGCATGCACACACGTTTGCATGTCTTAATTAAGCGGGCATATGTAAGCAAAAACATGTAGCTAGCTAGTAGGCAAAAACAGAGAATTTGTAGTACAAGAAAGTGTGACTCACTGGAAGTTGTAAGGAAGTAGTATATCTTCATTGTATTTGAGGCGCTTCAAGAACTCTAGCATGCTGTCCTCTACCTACTTTTTATGATGCTTGTTTATTTCCCATGTGTATTAATTAACGGTGTTTGGGTCAATGAACCCAATGCCATAGCGTCCACCTTTTCTCATTTCATACATCTTCATCCTGCATAATACCACAGAAAAGAATATAGTGAGGATAATTACAGGTAATGATTGATCAAAAGGATCACTACAGCTAGCTTGAGACTTAAATTACAGAAAGAAATCACTTACAGACAATAGCAACTGACGATAGATTTGTCGAGTGCGTCTTGATTATATAACTGAAACAGTTCAGAATACTCAACGGTCACAGGTTTCTCATGGTAGTAATGATCCTTCTTGACTTGCATCATGAGGGACTCTCGATCGGATCTCTTGGTAATGTCCATGTACCATTGATTCAATTCATACATTCTCGTTGGGAGCTTCTTGACCTCTTCTGGCTTGACCAAAGGTTGGATCCGGGCATATTTCCGTTTTATTTCCTCCTCTCTAAGCACAGGCATGTCCTCGATCTTGAGGAGTTGTCCAACAGTGATGTTGAGAGTTTCAGCCTGCATTATATGCTCCTGGATTATTACCACATCGCCCACCTCGGGAATGTAAACTATTTGCCCACAATAATATTGGGCGCGTGTACTGTCACGTGTTGTTCGCGGCACAACAAGCGGGGGGATCGATTGCGCCGCCTGTTCTCCCAGCTGGGCAACGGTTTTCCCGCATTTTTTGACAGCTGCTTGTTGTTTGCTTGAGCTCGAGCTCGCCTTCTTCTGTAGACGTTGTCGATGTAACTTCCTGATGTGGCGCTCATAGTCTGTGTCAACAGGCTTAGGAGCTGGTGGTTGAGCCATACGAATGAAGTGGTCAACTACTTCCACAGGCACTTTCTCCCTTGGCGACGGTGGCGGTTTCGGTCCAAAATGGGCGTCAACTTCTGCCCGCACTATGGCATTGGTTTGCTCCTCGGTCCTGTCATAAGCCCTCTCAGGAAGAGGAGTAGTGAGGTTTGGACCATATCGCTTCCCTCCGCATGTACTTCCTGTACTATGACCTCGAATCGTACCGCTACGCACCATAGCTGCAGGGTGTCTCCTCTGCGATTGCTGAGGCGGCGGAGACGGCTGACGGGGCTGAGTTGGACGAGGAGGAGTGGCCTGAAGCTGTGCCGGACTTGCAGTGGCCTGAGGTGTGCCGGACTTGGAGGAGGAGTGGACGTCTGACGCTGTGTCAAACTTGGAGGAGGAGTGGCCTGACACTTTGCCGGACTTGGAGGAGGAGGAGTGACCTCACGCGTTGGTGGACTTGGAGGAGCGGGAGTTTGCTGACTCGGTGGCGGACTTCGACGAGGAGTCGGGTGACGCGGTGTCGGTGGCCTTCAAAAGATGATGCAATCCTTTCTCCATAGGATGATACGATGTTTGGCATCTCCGAGTGTGTGCTCCTCGTCACCTCCAGGAATGTCAAGCTCTAGCCCCGAATATTGGTCCACCACCTCATCAACCACGACATGAGCATAGCCTGCTGGAATCGGGTTGCAATGGAAGGTTGCATCGGGGGAATTTGTATAAGCAACGCCATCCGCCACCTTCAAGGATATGTTCTTAATTTTGAAGTGTAGCTCACAGTTAGTGTTCTTCGTGATGTCATCCACGGGGTATCTATCCAGCATTGCGTCAAAAGGAGCGGAACCCACGCTGCTTCTCGGCATGGATGGGGCGGTGGTATCCAATGTTGTATAATCTGCTAGCTGCTGCAGCTGCTGAGACCCCCTTTGCTAGCTAAGTGAGTCGATCTGCTCCTGCTGCCGCTGGAATTTGATTGCCAAGTCCGCGTGCACTGATTCTAGGCCTTGAAGGCGTTCATAGTCGAGCTTCCTCTGCTCCTCCTCCATCTTCCTCTTCTTCTCCTCCGTAATCTTCTTTCTCGCACGGGTTCTGTAGTCGGCATTCCAGTCCGAAAACCCCTCATACCACGGTATAGTGCCCATGCCTCGTGTTCTTCCCGGGTGTTCAGGATTTCCCAGGGCACACGTAAGCTCGTCGTTCTCTCTGTTGGGCTCGACAACCCGGATCGATCCTCCTCTATTGCAACAAGTAGCTTATCTTCGGCTCCGTCCAGACATGCCTTCTTGGAAACTTTGCCTGTCTTCGGGTCCAACTCCCCCCCCCCATGCGCACAGAACCAAGTCCTGCACCTGGGGGGCCAGCTCAATGTTTCTGGAGTGACACTTGCATCCAACATCTCTTTCTCAAACTTATCCCACTTAGGCATTCCCACCGCATAGCCACCTGACCCTAGCTTATGGAACTTATCCTTTTTTGCGGCATTGGCCTTGTTTATTCTTGACCGTTCCTTAGATAATTCTGAATCCTTGAATTTCACGAAATCGTCCCAATGAGCACTGTGATTCTCTAGTGTTCCCTCGAATACTGGAGTCTTCCTTCCTCCCTTGACGTACATGTCCCATTC
Source organism: Triticum dicoccoides (assembly GCF_002162155.2). Lineage (NCBI taxonomy): Eukaryota > Viridiplantae > Streptophyta > Magnoliopsida > Poales > Poaceae > Triticum > Triticum dicoccoides. Next base: position 677,663,598 of record NC_041384.1, on the reverse strand, counting down.
ACGATTCTTGTGGTTCTTGAATGCAACCGCCATCTTCCTAAGAGCAGCGTCCTTGACTTTCTGCACATCTGCTTCTGTGAAATGATCTGGTAGGGTGAAATGTTCCATGAGAGTATCCCAAAGCAGACTTTTTTGTCTGTCGTCGACAAAAGTAAGATCTGGACGTGGCTTTGCTGGCTCTCTCCATTCTTGAAGGGATATCGGGAGTTGGTCCTTCACAAGAACTCCGCACTGACGAACGAACTTGTCCGCAATCTTCTTAGGCGCTAATGGTTCGCCATTAGGTTTGATTGCCTCGATATTATACTTTACACCCTCCTTCAACTTTTTGTTCGGGCCTCGTTTCGTCCTGTTGCCTGAACATTTGCTCGATGCGGATGGCTGAATGAAGAAAGATCGATTCGTTAATATATCTTCAACTCATTTAAAACATGTGATGATCACCAGATGCCTGCTTATATAAATATATATACCTCTCTGGTGTTGTCATAATCGTAGTTCATGACTTCATCAATTCGGTCGTCGCGATCGAATATCATATCACCCTCTCCGGTGTTGTTTAGAAATTCGGAGCCGTCATAATCTTCTTCATTCCGATCATCATCTGGCCCGCGTATTATATTGAACATGGTCTGTTCTCCCTCTCTGTCGGTATTGTCCGCCATAGCTTTTATTTAACTATGCCAAAATAAATATAAAACAATTTAGTATTCAAATTACATTGTCTCGAATAATAGATATAATCTCGAATACATCGTCTCGAATAATAGATATAATCTCGAATACATCGTCTCGAATAATATATAATCTCGAATACATCATCTTGAATATTATATATCGAGTACATCACTGGCTAGGTAGCTAATAAAGATCGAATACTACAGAAGAATCTAGGACACTCGTGGTTCCTGTGGCGCGGGCGGTGGACACCCAAAGAGAAGGAACCCTCACAGGATCATAGCTGAAGTGAGATCCCTGAAGAAACTGCCAGGTATTGGAGAACCTGCCGCCCTCTAACGCAACCATGTAGCGATGGACGTGCTCATCCTCCTCCCTGACACGGCGACGTACCACCTCCGGCGGGGCCGGCTCCCTCCGCACCGAAACTGGCCCACGCGAACGCCACCAAATGAGATCAGGGTCGACGACGGGACCCGGGGCTGGGTTCCTCATCAAGCGGCGCGCCCCTCCAGGCAGCACCTCCCAGTGCCAGCCCGGCAGAGCCCAGTCTCGGACATGGGTCAGTCAGACATCGTCGCGGACGGGTCGACGACGAGGATGCGGGCCGGGCATCGTCGAGAACAAATACTAGCTATATGCTCGCAAAAAGTAACATTTTTTTAATGATTGGATTTTGATAACTAAAATTTCTAACATTTCTATATAACTAACATTTCTATAACATTTCTAATATTTCTAGAACTAAAAAAAAGAAAAATTTCTAACTTTTTTATGACTATTTCTATAACTAAAAAACAGAAAAATTTCTAACAATTCTAACTTTTTTATAATTATTTCTATAACTAAAAAACAGAAAAATTTCTAACAATTCTAACATTTATAACTATTCTAACAATTCTAACATTTCTAACTATTCTAACAATTCTAACAATTCTAAGTATTTCTAAAAAACAGAAAAATTTATAACAATTTCTAAAAAACTGAAAAATTTCTAACTATTTGTATAACTAAAAAACAAAAAATGTATGTGTGTGTGTGTGCGCTCACCGGCGAGGCGAGAGGCGACGGGGGGCGGCGACGGGCGCGGCGACAACGGGGATGACGACGACGGGGACAGGGACGGGGCGGCGATGAAGGGGACGGGGACGT
>NC_041384.1:677578312-677661551 GCF_002162155.2 Triticum dicoccoides | reverse complement strand
ATGACGGGGCGGCGACGACGGGGACGGGGCGGCGATGGGGGCGGTGACGAGGAATGGAGACGTACGGGGGCGGCGGGCGATGGTGCAGAGGAGAAGAAGCAGATGAGAAACTGAAATTTTCGTAAGTGTTGTTTATATAGGAGGGGCCTTTAGTACCGGTTGGAGCCACCAACCGGTACTAAAGGCCTGTTTTGGCCAGGCCAAGTGGCGGGAAGCGACCCCCTTTAGTATGGGGTGGTGGCTCCAACCGGTACTAAAGCCCCCCCCCCCCTTTAGTACCGGTTGGTGCCATGACCCGGTACTAAAGGGGGTGCACTGGCGCAGGTGCGGTGTGGCAAGTTTAGTCCCACCTCGCTAGCCGAGGGGCGACCGCACTGGTTTATAAACCCCCGTGCGGTAGCTCTCTCGAGCTCCTCTCCAAAGCAGGCCTACTGGGCCTACATGTTCTGTGCTGCCCTGTTGGCCTACTGGGCCTTTGCGGGCCTGCATCCTGGCCCAACAACAGGTTGGATTTCTAGTCGTATGCAGGCCGCTCTGGCCTAGTAGGCGGGCTTTTTTATTTTTTTTGCTTTATTTATTTTTGAGTTGTTTTTTGTGTGTATTTAATGTGAATATTTTTGCTTTAGGTACAAAAAATTACAAACTTTCTGTTAGTGCCCGTAGTTTTCAAATTTGAATAGTTTAAATTTTGAATTATTTGAAATTAGTGCGAATCACTAGTTTGTGAATAACTTAACTTTAAAAATCAGTAAAGGCATGACAGAATTTGTTTGCACATAAAATTTCTTCGCGTTTCAAATGCCAAAACACATAATTAACTGCCCTAACTATTACAGAGATTCCCTTCTGGGTGTGAAACACAGAAGAAAGTGATGATAGTGAAGCCGATCACATCCCAGATCTTTGGGTGTGAAACTTTTTCTTCGCATGTGTCCCTTTGCGCCGTAACCATGGAAAATCTTCATCATTTAACGGGATGCTCGGGTCAATATTCACTGTGAATGGAGCAATTTCATCAAACTTTTCATAATCTTCTGACTTGTCTGTCTTGTCATCCACTCCCACGATGTTTATCTTCCCAGAAAGAACTATGTGCCGCTTTGGCTCATCGTACAATGCATTCGCTTCCTTATCTTTTCTTTTTCTTGGCTTGGTAGACATGTCCTTCACATAGAAAACCTGTGCCACATCATTGGCTAGGACGAATGGTTCTTCTGCATACGCAAGATTGTTGAGATCCACTGTTGTCATTCCGTACTGCGGGTATTCCGTTACCCCGCCTCGTGTCATATTGACCCATTTGCACCGAAACAAAGGGACCTTCAAACCACGTCGATAGTCAAGTTCCCATATGTCCTGTATATAACCATAATATGTTTCCTTTACCGTCTTGGTTTCTGCATCAAAGAGGACACCACTGTTTTGGTTGGTGCTCTTCTTATCTTGGGCGATCGTGTAAAATGTATTACCATTTATCTCGTACCCTTTGAAAGTCATTATATTCGAAGATGGTAACTGGGACAACAAGTACAAGTCATCTTCAATAGAGGTGTCATGCATGGTACGTGTCTGCAACCAGCTGGCGAAACTCCTGGTTTGTTCACGTGTAATCCAGTCATCAGATTGCTCCGGGTGTTTGGAGCGTAGCAAATTCTTGTGTTCATCCATATACGGAGCCACCAAGGCAGAATTCTGTAGAACTGTGTAGTGTGCTTCAGTGAGAGAATGTCCGTCCATACATATTATTTCTTCCCCTCCTAGCATGCCTTTTCCATCCAGTCTGCCCTTATGCCGCGATTCAGGAACACCAATCGGCTTAAGGTTAGGAATAAAGTCAATAAAATACTCAATGACCTCCTCATTTTGACGGCCCTTGGAGATGCTTCCTTCTGGCCTACCACGGTTATGAACATATTTCTTTAAGACTCCCATGAACCTCTCAAAGGGGAACATATTGTGTAGAAATACAGGACCCAAAACGTTAATCTCTTCGCATAGGTGAACTAGGACGTGCGTCATGATGTTGAAGAAGGATGGTGGGAACACCAACTCGAAACTGACAAGACATTGCACCAAATCATTCTCTAACCTTGGTATGATTTCTGGATCGATTACCTTCTGAGAGATTGCATTGAGAAATGCACATAGCTTCACAATGGCTAATCGAACGTTTTTCGGTAGAAGCCCCCTCAATGCAACCGGAAGCAGTTGCATCATAATCACGTGGCAGTCATGAGACTTTAGGTTCTGGAATTTTTTCTCTGCCATGTTTATTATTCCCATTATATTCAACGAGAAGCCAGACGGTACCTTAATACTGAGCAGGCATTCAAAGAAGATTTCCTTCTCTTCTTTGGTAAGAGCGTAGCTTGCATGACCCTGATGTATGTCGTCTTTTCCGTGCATATGTTGCTTCTCCTCTCGTGCCTCGGGTGTATCTTTTGTCTTCCCATACACGCCCAAGAAGCCAAGCAGGGTCACACAAAGATTCTTCGTCACGTGCGTCACATTGATTGCGGAGCGGACCTCTAGGTCTTTCCAATAGGGCAGGTCCCAAAATATAGATTTCTTCTTCCACATGGGTGCGCGTCCGTCAGCGTCATTCGGAACAGGTTGTCCACCAGGACCCTTTCCAAAGACCACCTTCAAATCCTTGACCATATCATGCACATCAGCACCAGTACGGTGGCGAGGCTTCGTCCGGTGATCCGCCTCACCTTTGAAATGCTTGCCTTTCTTTCTTACGGGATGCCTACTCGGAAGAAATCGACGATGTCCCAGGTACGCATTCTTCTTACAATTAGCCAAATATATACTGTCGGTATCGTCCAAATAGTGCGTCCATGCGCGGTATCCCTTGTTTGTTTGTCCTGAAAGGTTACTGAGAGCAGGCCAATCATTGATGGTCATGAACAGCAACGCCTTTAGGTCAAATTCTTCCCCCATGTGCTCATCCCACGCACGTACACCTGTTCCATTCCATAGTTGTAAGAGTTCTTCAACTAATGGCCTTAGGTACACATCAATGTCGTTTCCGGGTTGCTTAGGGCCTTGGATGAGCACTAACATCATAATGAACTTCCGCTTCATGCACAACCAAGGAGGAAGGTTATACAAACATAGAGTCACAGGCCAGGTGCTATGGTTTGATGCTCTGCTCCCCAAAAGGATTAATGCCATCTGCGCTTAGACCAAACCATACGCTCCTTGCATCATCTGCAAACTCCTTCCCGTACTTTCTTTCGATTTTTCTCCACTGCAACCCGTCAGCGGGTACTCTCAACTTTCCGTCTTTCTTACGGTCTTCTCTGTGCCATCGCATCGCCTTGCCATGCTCATTGTTTTGGAACAAACGTTTCAACCGTGGTATTATAGGAGCATACCACATCACCTTGGCAGGAATCTTCTTCCTGGGGCGCTCGCCCTCGACATCACCAGGGTCATCGCGGCTGATCTTATAGCGCAATGCACCACATACCGGGCAAGCGTTCAAATCCACGTACTCACCGCGGTAGAGGATGCAATCATTAGGACATGCATGTATATTCTGCACCTCTAACCCTAGAGGGCAGACAACCTTCTTTGCTTCGTACGTACTCTCGGGCAATTCGTTGTCCTTTGGAAGCATATCCTTTATAATTACCAGCAACTTTCCAAATTCCTTGTCAGATACACCATTCTCTGCCTTCCATTGCAGCAATTCCAGTGTGGTGCCCAACTTTTTCTTGTCACCTACGCAATTCGGGTACAACAATTTTTTGTGATCCTCTAACATGCGCTGCAACTTCTTCTTCTCCAAATCACTTGCGCAGTTTCTCTTTGCATCGGCAATGGCCCGACCTAGATCATCAACGGGCTCATCTGATGCCTCTTCTTCAGCTTCTTCCCGCATTGTCGGCTCAGCTTCTTCCCGCATTACCAGCTCAGCTTCTTCCCCATTGTTGTATCATCGTATTTAGGGAACCCATGGCCAGGATAGCTGTCGTCGTCCTCTTCTTCTTCATTGTCTTCCATCATAACCCCTCTTTCTCCGTGCTTGGTCCAAACATTATAGTGGGGCATGAAACCGGACTTAAGCAGGTGGATGTGAATGGTTCTTGACGTAGAGTAATTGTGACCATTCTTACAGCGAGCACATGGACAAGGCATAAAACCATCCGCCCGCTTGTTTGCCTCAGCCGCAAGCAGAAAAGTATGCATTCCCTCAACGAACTAGGGAGAGCATCGGTCATAGTACATCCATTGCCGGCTCATCTTCATTACACAACACCGAATAGACCAAATTAATACAAGTTCATACATAAAGTGCATACAACACTTAAATGCAACAAACAAATAACTCTCTAGCTAAAGCATTTAAATGCAACAACAAATACGATCAAGATCGCAACTAAGGTAACAATGGATCCAACAGCATAATGATACCAAGCCTCACTATCGATGGCATATTTTCTAATCTTTCTAATCTTCAGGCGCATTTTCTCCATCTTGATCTTGTGATCATCGACGACATCGGCAACATGCAACTCCAATTCCATCTTCTCCCCCTCAATTCTTTTCAAATTTTCTTTCAAGTACTCATTTTCTCTTTCAACTAAATTTAACCTCTCGACAATAGGGCCGGTTGGAATTTCCGGTTCACATACCTCCTAGAAAAAATTTCTATGTCAACTTGATGGGCATAATTTGTCATAAACATGAAATGCAACTAGTTTTAAAAGAGAATATATATACCACATCCGAATCATAACAAGGACGAGGGCCGACGGGGACGGATATCAAAACCATGGCACTATATGTATAACAAACAACGTATGGGTAAGATAATTATACGAGTAACTATATATCCAAATCACACAAACATCAATTTTTATATAGAATTTCATGAACAAGAAGCTCACCACAAGGTGGTGCCGGCGACGGGACGGTGCGGGCGATCGACGGTGGTTACGACGGAGATTTAGAAGGCACTAAGTAAACCACACCTACATATGCAAACTAAGTGTTATTTTTGACCTCAAATTGCATATAAATCAAATACTAGCACATATATATATCCTCCCAAATTACTAAACTCACAAATTAATCACTATATAAAGCATTGTAAGAGCTAATCTAGCAATGAGAGATGAAAGGACAAAGTTGCTAACCTTTGTGATCATTTGAATGGATGGAGGCCTTCAAATCTTGACAAATTTTGGGCAAAATGTGTGATGAGCTCGAGAGGAAGAGGGGAAGAACAGAGAGGAGAGGGGAAAGGGGAAGAACAGAGCGAGCTCGGGTGGACGAAGGGTTTATGTAGGACGACCTTTAGTACCGGTTCGTGCCAAGAACCGGTACTAAAGGGGCTGGAGGGGCCCCAGTCTGACAACATCCTGCCACCACTCTCATTAGTACCGGTTCGTGAACGAACCGGTGCTAAAGGTTTGCCACAAACCGGTACTAATGAAAGCGGGCTGGCTAGCCGTTGGAACCGGCACTAATGTATACATTAGTGCCGGCTCAAATACAAACCGGCACTAATGTGCTTCACGTTTGACCCTTTTTGTACTAGTGATCCTCTGTTTCTTCCAATATTATTTGATCTATATTTACTCTTTGCAAAGTGTAGAATAATGGCAACGCTTATAAAGAATTTTCTTTGGGGAATTTATTGAATTATCCTTCCATCAACATGGAGAAGGGATTTGTCCAGCCCATGTTAACATGTAACGTAAGTTCATCCTTCTCAAGCGTTCAAACTTTGTTCTAGTATAGATTTGGATAGGCATCATTTTCTCCACTGTTGTTTGCTTTGCTGTTTACATCTGATTGGATGTTTGCAACAAGTACCAGTTTCAAATTGTAGTTGTAAAAACATGTTCCTTATGCAGAACAGATCCATTTATTTGCTTATATAATTGTGAAACCTGTTACGTCTCTCCTTGTTTCTCTTTCAGACTCATATCTCTTACGCCAGGCAGAACTTTAGGGAAGATAGTGAGCCAAACCATCTTGAGGACAGCGAGATGACCCCAAGGTCCTGTCTTGATGAAGACAGTGAGTTGAAGCTACTCACTAGCAGGTGTGAGACAACCTCTGTGCAGCCGCTGCCTCAATCAGTTCGAATTCTTCAGTCTCAACTTAAAGCGAAAAGGCTTGCTTCAGCTCAGCTCCGACTTGAAGTCAAAGATGCAATGAAGATGTCAGAGGACTGCCGTGCGCACCATCATGCCTTAAATCTAGTGTTGATGCATCTATCATTGACACAACTAAGGTCTACTCAGCTTCTTCAGCTATTTGTGGGGGCCCGACCTAGCCAGGCCTAGTGCCTTCTGAAGTGCTCTCAGTTTTGTATATTCTTTTGTCGGCGCGTTTATTTGTACTGGTGGCGAACTTTGATGCCCAGTGGATGTAATATGTGTGATAGCCATGATAGCCTAGCGTAAGTTGCTTGCTTATTTATTTCCTTGTTTTCTTGTTTATTTGTTTGCTTCTAGTCATTGCAGTTCTTTTTCCGCGGTTTGCTAGTGGCTACAATAACCTATTTTTTAATACTAGGCCACAATAACCATGGGTTAATATTTACTGTAGTGACACTCGGCCTCCTACGGGCCGTAGAAACAGTGGGCCTTCTACAGTCCGTAGAAACAGTGGGCCTTCTACGGGTCGTAGAAACAATGGGCCTTCTACGGGCCGTATAATTAATGGGCCTTATACGGACAGTATGATCGATGGCCAAACATGGGCCAATAACAGGCCACATTATGGCCGTAAACGGGCTAGAGTTGGAATCATCCGTTTATGGGCCGACCAATACGGGCCATCGTTAATAGGCCGTATTTGATGACGCTATGAAAACGGACCAACGTATTAATGGACCACAAATGGGCCGATTGTAACCATGGGCTGAATTTGGCCCACAAGCAGAAAATGACAGTAACGGGCCGTAAGTAAACGAATGCTGGAAATGAGCCCAAGAATAAATGGGCTCTGAGAAGGCTGAAAGATAACATGGGCTGGAAACGGCCCAACGGAATAACGGGCCGTTAATGGGTATAAAGTGATACATTGTTCATTACGGGCCAGTTTCACCACAGGCCGTTAATGGGTGTAAAGTGATACACTGTTCATTATGGACCAGTTTCACCACGGGCCATTAGTAGGCCAAGAGTTACATAGGGCCTCATATGGGCCGAAAGACGTCATGGGCCATACATGGGCCAGAAGTGAAAATGGGATGGAATCATATTGGATGGCCCAGATGATGCTACTGGGCCTAATTCGGATAGGGTGTAACGGGCCTTGGGTTAGTGGGCTGTAAATGGGCTATATTCGAACAGGTCGTTAACAGGCTTTCCATGGGCCGGCCTGCCAGCTTTTGACCAAGTCAAACGGTCCGACCTTTTCACAGGAATGGGCCTCTGTTGGGCCGTGCCATGTGTCGACGTATCATAGGCGCCTTCCATCCAATGAGTGGTTGACATCTGTCCCAACGATGAGCCGACACGTGTTTCCTCCAGCCAATGATGATTTTACACGTGGAAACTCCCCATTGGTCGGGGGCTGTTAACGGGTTATCGGATCCAAAACCCGACCCGATAGCTTAACGGTGTTCCATTACGATGGATGCCACGTGTCGGTCACCCTTGACGAAAGCACTTCTGTGACACACGATTTATCGTCATGGAAGTGGACACTTCCGTGATGATAATTTTGGTAATGTCATGGAACACTTCTACGACAGCACATGTATGACTATCTTGATTCTGTCATAAATTTGTCATGGATGTACATGCATGACAAAAAAAGCGACCTACTGTGACAAACATGTATCATCACGGAAGTGTATTTTTTTATAGTGGAGAGTGTGTCCACGTACCCTCATAAACAGAAAGTGGAAGCGTTAGTTTAACACGATTGATGTAGTTGAACATCTTCTCGATTCAACCGATCAAGTACCTCAAACTCTTAACCCAGCAAAGTGTCGAGGGAGAGTTTCGCCAGCACGACGGAGTGGTGATGGTGATGGTGAAGTGATCTGCGCAGGGCTTCGCCTAAGCACTACAACAATATGACCGAAGGAGTAAACGATGGAGGGGAGCGCCGCACACAGCTAGGAACAATTGTTGTGTGTTGGAGGCGCCCCCCGCCCCCGTATATAAAGGAGGGAGAGGGGAGGAGGCCTGCCTAGGGGCGCCCCAAGTGGGCTCCTAGTCCAATTCGGGCCCCCTTTCCTTTTATCGAAGGGGAAAGGGGGAAGGAGAGGGAGAAGGAGAGGGAAAGGTGGGCCGCCCCGCCTCCCCTAGTCCAATTCGGACTCCTCCCTGGGGGGCATTCTTGTTGGCTGGCTTGCCTCCCTCCTATGGCCCATGTGGCCCATATCTTCCCCCGGGGGGTTCCGGTAACCCCCCGGTACTCCAATACGTACCCGATACATTTTGAAACACTTCCTGTGTCCGAATACCATCGTCCAATATAGAAATCTTTACCTCTCGACCATTTTGAGACTCCTCGTCATGTCTGTGATCTCATTTGGGACTCCTAACAATCTTCTGTCACAGAAACACATAACTCATAATACAAATCGTCATCAAACATTAAGCGTGCGGACCCTACGGGTTCGAGAACTATGTAGACATGACCGAGACACGTCTCCGGTCAATAACCAATAGCGGAACCTGGATGCTCATATTGGTTCCTACATATTTTGCGCAGATCTTTATCAGTCAAACCGCAATGACAACATACGTCATTCCCTTTGTCATTGGTATGTTACTTGCCCGAGATTCGATCGTCGGTATCTTCATACCTATTTCAATCTCGTTACCGGCAAGTCTCTTTACTCGTTCCATAATGCATCATCCCCTAACTAACTCATTAGTCACATTGGTTTCAAGTCTTATCATGATGTGCATCACCGAGAGGGCCTAGAGATACCTCTCCGATACTCGGAGTGACAAATCCTAATCTCGATCTATGCCAACCCAACAAACACCTTCAGAGATACATGTAGAGCATATTTATAATTACCCAGTTACGTTGTGACGTTTGATAGCACACGAGGTATTCCTCCGGTATCCGGGAGTTGCATAATCTCATAGTCAAAGGAATATGTATAAGTCATGAAGAAAGCAATAGCAATAAAACATAATGATCATTATGCTAAGCTAACGGATGGGTCTTGTCCATCACATCATTCTCCTAATGATGTGATCCCGTTCATCAAATGACAACACATGTCCATGGTTAGGAAACTTGACCATATTTGATTAACGAGCTAGTCTAGTAGAGGCATGCTAGGGACACTGTGTTTTGTCTATGTATTCACACATGTATCAAGTTTCCGGTTAATACAATTCTAGCATGAATAATAAACATTTATCATGATATAAGGAAATATAAATAACAACTTTATTATTGCCTCTAGGGCATATTTCCTTCAGTCTCCCACTTGCACTAGAGTCAATAATCTAGATTACATTGTAATGATTCTAACACCCATGGAGTCTTCGTGCTGATCATGTTTTGCTCGTGGAAGAGGCTTAGTCAACGTGTCTGCCACATTCACATCCGTATGTATTTTGCAAATATCTATATCTCCCTCCTTGACTTGATCGCGGATGGAGTTGAAGCGTCTCTTGATTTGTTTGGTTCTCTTGTGAAATATGGATTCCTTCACTAAGGCAATTGCTCCAGTATTGTCACAAAAGATTTTCATTGGACCCGATGCACTAGGTATTACACCTAGATCGGATATGAACTCCTTCATTCGCTGCTTCTGAAGCAGCTATGTACTCCACTTCACACGTAGATATCGCCACGATGCTTTGCTTGGAACTGCACCAACTGACAGCTCCACCATTCAATATAAATACGTATCTAGTTTTTGACTTAGAGTCATCTGGATCAGTGTCAAAACTAGCATCGACGTAACCATTTACAACGAGCTCTTTGTCACCTCCAGAAATGAGAAACATATCCTTAGTCCTTTTCAGGTATTTCGAGATGTTCTTGATCGCTGTCTCCAATGTATCTATAATTTTTGATTGTTACATTCTATTATATTATATGTTTTGGATGTTTAATGGGCTTTAATATAACTTTTTATATTATTTTGGGACTAACCTACTAATCAAAGGCCCAGTGCAAATTGCTGTTTTTTTGCCTATTTCAGTGTTTTGCAGAAAAGGAATATCAAACGGAATCCAAACGGAATGAAACCTTAGGGAGAGTTTTTTTGGAACAAACGTGATCCAGGAGACTTGGAGTGGACGTCAAGAAAGAAGCAAGGAGGCCACGAGGCAGGAGGGCGCACCCAGGGGGGTAGGCGTGCCCCCACCCTCGTGGGCCCCTCACAGCTCCACCGACGTACTTCTTCCTCCTATATATCCCCATATACCCCGAAAACATCCAGGAGCACCACGAAACCCTATTTACACCGCCGCAACCTTCTGTACCCGTGAGATCCCATCTTGGGGCCTTTTCCGGCGCTCCGCTGGAGGGGGAATCGATCACGGCGGGCTTCTACATCTGCACCATAGCCTCTCCCATGATGTGTGAGTAGTTTGCCACAGACATTCGGGTCCATAGTTATTAGCTAGATGGTTTCTTCTCTCTCTTTGGATCTCAATACAAAGTTCTCCTCGATTCCCTTGGAGATTTATTTGATGTAATTCTTTTTGCGGTGTGTTTGTCGAGATCTGATGAATTGTGGGTTTATGATCAAGATTATCTATGAATAATATTTGATTCTTCTCTGAAATCTCTTATGCATGATTTAATATCTTTGCAAGTCTCTTCAAATTATCAGTTTGGTTTGGCCTACTAGATTGATCTTTCTTGCACTGTGAGAAGTGCTTAGCTTTGGATTCAATCTTGCAGTGTCCTTTCCAAGTGACAGCAGGGGCAGCAAGGCACATATTGTATTGTTGCCATCAAGGATAAAAAGATGGAGTTTATATCATATTGCTTGAGTTTATCCCTCTACATCATGTCATCTTGCCTAATGCATTACTCTGTTCGTATGAACTTAATACTCTAGATGCATGCTGGATAGCGGTCGATGTGTGGAGTAATAGTAGTAGATGTAGAATCATTTCGGTCTACTTGTCACGGACGTGATGCCTATATACATGATCATGCCTAGATATTCTCATAACTATGCACTTTTCTATCAATTGCTCGATAGTAATTTGTTCACCCACCGTAGAATTTGCTATCTTGAGAGAAGCCACTAGTGAAACCTATGGCCCCAGGTCTATCTTCCATCATATTATTTTCCTATATATTTTCTTTTTCCATAGTTGTTTATTTTGCAATCTTTATTTTCCAATCTATATAACAAAAATACCAAAAATATTTGTCTTATCATCTCTATCAGATCTCACTTTCATAAGTGACCGTGAAGGGATTGACAACCCCTTTATCGCGTTGGTTGCGAGGTTCTTGTTTGTTTGTGCAGGTACTAGGGACTTGTGTGTTACCTCCTACTGGATTGATACCTTGGTTCTCAAAACTGAGGGAAATACTTACGCTACTTTGCTGCATCACCCTTTCCTCTTCAAGGGAAAACCAACGCTAGCTCAAGAGGTAGCAAGAAGGATTTCTGGTGCCGTTGCCGGGGAGATCTACGCACAAGTCAAGACATACCAAGTACCCATCACAAACTCTTATGCCTCGCACTACATTATTTGCCGTTTTATTCACCCTCTTTTCCGTTCGCCTTTTTTCCGCTCGCCTCTTTTTGCTTGCTTCTTGTGTGCTTGTGTGTTGGATTGTTTGTCACGACGGCTCAAGATAATACTAAATTGTGTGAATTTTCCAATACCAACAATAATGATTTCATTAGCACTCCGATTGCTCCTCTTATCGATGCTGAATCTTGTGAAATTAATACTCCTTTGCAGAATCTTGTCATGAAAGATCCATTTTCTGGCCTTCCTAGTGAAGATGCCGCTACCCATCTAAACAGCTTTGTTGATTTGTGTGATATGCAAAAGAAGAAAGATGTGAATAATGATATTGTTAAATTGAAGGTATTTCCATTTTCGCTTAGAGATCGTGCTAAAACTTGGTTTTCATCTTTGCCTAAAAATAGTATTGATTCATGGAATAAGTGCAAAGATGCTTTTATCTCTAAGTATTTTCCTCCTACTAAGAACAGCTCTCTTAGAAACGATATTATGAATTTTAAACAACTTGATCATGAGCATGTTGCACAACCTTGGGAGAGGATGGAATTAATGATACGTAATATCCCTACTCATGGATTAAACTTATGGATGATCATACAAATTTTTTATGCTGGATTGAACTTTGCTTCTAGAAATCTTTTAGATTCGGCCGCGGGAGGCACTTTTATGAAAATCACTTTAGGAGAAGCTACTAAACTCCTAGATAATATTATGGTTAATTATTCTCAATGGCACACCGAAAGACCTACTAGTAAAAAGGTTCATGCTATAGAAGAAATTAATGTTTTGAGTGGAAAGATGGATGAACTTATGAAATTGTTTGTTAATAAGAGTGTTTCTTCTGACCCTAATGATATGCCTTTGTCTGCTTTGATTGAGAACAATAATGAATCTATGGATGTGAATTTTGTTGGTAGGAACAATTCTAGTAAAGACGCGTATAGAGGAAACTTTAATCCTAGGCCGTTTCCTAGTAATTCCTCTAATAATTATGGTAATTCCTACAATAACTCTTATGGAAATTTCAATAAGATGCCCTTTGATTTTGAGACTAGTGTTAAAGAATTTATGATTTCGCAAAAGAATTTCAATGCTTTGCTTGAAGAAAAATTGCCTAAGATTGATGAGTTGGCTAGGAACGTGGATAGAGTTTCTCTTGATGTTGATTCTTTGAAACTTAGATATATTCCACCTAAGCATGATATCAATGAGTCTCTCGAAGCCATGAGAGTTTCCATTGATGAGTGCAAAGAAAGAACCGCTAGGATGCGTGCTAAAAAAGATTGCTTTATGTACACGTGTTCTTCTAGTCTTGATGATAATAAGGATGAAGATCTAAAAGCGATTGATGTGTCTCCTATTAAATATTTGTTTTGCAATATGAATCTTGATAATGATGGGACTGGAGATGAGTCAACCTTAGTTAAAAGGCGTCCCAATGATTCAGAGTTTTTGGATCTTGATGCAAAAATTAATAAAAGTGGGATTGAAGAGGTCAAAACTTTACATAGCAATGAACCCACTATTTTGGATTTCAAGGGTTTAATTACGGTAATTGCTCTTTGATAGATTGTATTTCCTTGTTGCAATCCGTGCTAAATTCTCCTCATGCTTATGATCAAATAAAGCTTTTACAAACATATCCTTGATGCTTTATTGCAATCTTATGAGGAAAAGCTTGAATAAGAAGTTTCTATCCCTAGAAAACTTTATGATGAGTGAGAACCTAATATTAAAATTAAAATTAAATATCATGAATGCTCTGCTTTATGTGATTTGGGTGCTAGTGTTTCCACGATTCCAAAAACTTTGTGTGATGTGTTAGGTTTCCGTGAATTTGATGATTGTTATTTAAATTTGCATCTTGCGGATTCCACTATTAATAAGCCTATGGGGAGGATTAATGATGTTATTATTGTTGCAAATACGAATTATGTGCCCGTAGATTTCATTGTTCTTGATATAGATTGCAATCCTACATGTCCTATTATTCTTGGTAGACC
Organism: Triticum dicoccoides; assembly: GCF_002162155.2. Taxonomy (NCBI): domain Eukaryota; kingdom Viridiplantae; phylum Streptophyta; class Magnoliopsida; order Poales; family Poaceae; genus Triticum; species Triticum dicoccoides. The sequence goes on along the minus strand of NC_041384.1, from coordinate 677,647,873 downwards.
CTTCCTTAGAACGATTGGTGCAATTATTGACATGAAAGAAGGAAATATTAGATTCCAATTTCCGTTAAGGAAAGGCATGGAATAATTTCCTAGAAAGAAAATTAAATTACCTTATGAATCTATTATGAGAGCCACTTATGGATTGCATACCGAAGATGACAATACCTAGATCTATTCTTGTTTTTATGCCTAGCTAGGGGCGTTAAACGATAGCGCTTGTTGGGAGGCAAGCCAATTTTATTTTTGTTTCTTGTTTTTTGTTCCTGTTTACTTATAAATAATTCATCTAGATTCTGTTTAGATGTGGTTTTATGTTTTTAATTAATGTTTGTGCCAAGTAGAACCTTTGGGAAGACTTGGGGGAAGTCTTTGCAATCTTGCTGTAAAAAACAGAAACTTTAGCGCTCACGATATTTGCTACCATGTTTTACTGGAGAGTGCGATTAGGTTTATTCTTTTTGAAAATTATTAATAGAACAATTCCTCACGTCCAACAATTTATTTCAGAATTTTTGGGGTTACAGAAGTATTCGAAACCTACAGATTACCACAGACTGTTCTGTTTTTGACAGATTCTGTTTTTCGTTTGTTGTTTGCTTATTTTGATGAATATATGGCTAGTATCGGGGGGTATGAACCATGGAGAAGTTGGAATACAGTAGGTTTAACACCAATATAAATAAAGAATGAGTTCATTACAGTAACTTCAAGTGGTGGTTTGTTTTCTTATACTAGCGGAGCTCCTGAAATTTTCTGTTGAGTTTTGTGTTGTGAAGTTTTCAAGTTTTGGGTAAAGATTTGATGGATTTTGGAACAAGGAGTGGCAAGATACTAGGCTTGGGGATGCCCAAGGAACCCCAAGGTAAAATTCAAGGACAACCAAAATCCCAATCTTGGGGATGCCTCGGAAGGCATCCCCTCTTTTGTCTTCGTCCATCAGTAACTTTACTTGATGCTATATTTTTATTCACCACATGATATGTGTTTTGCTTGGAGCATCCTGTATGATTTGAGTCTTTGATTTTTAGTTTACCACAATCATCCTTGCTGTACACACCTTTTGGAGAGACACACATGAATCAGAATTTATTAGAATACTCTATGTGCTTCACTTATATCTTTTGAGCTAGATAACTTTGCTCTAGTGCTTCACTTATATCTTTTAAGAGCATGGTGGTGATTTTATTTTATAGAAATTATTGATCTCTCATGTTTCACTTATATTATTTCGAGAATCTTTTAGAACAGCATGGTAATTTGCTTTGGCTATAAAATTAGTCCTAATATGATAGGCATCCAAGATGGGTGATACGTCTCCAACGTATCTATAATATTTGATTGCTCCATGCTATATTATCTACTGTTTTGGACTATATTGGGCTTTATTTTCCACTTCTATATTTTTTTGGGACTAACCTATTAATCGGAGGCCCAGCCCAGAATTGTTGTTTTTTGCCTATTTCAGTGTTTTGAAGAAATAGAATATCAAACGGAGTCCAAACGGAATAAAATCTTCGGAAACATGATTTTCTCACCGAACGTGATCCAGGAGACTTGGACCCTGCTCCAATGAACAAAAGAGGCGGTCACGAGGGTGGGGGGCGCCCCCCCTAGGGTGCGCCCCTGCCTCGTGGGCCCCTCGTTGCTCCTCCGGCGTACTTCTTCCTCCTATATATACACACGTACCACCAAACAATCAGAACGGGAGCCAAAAACCTAATTCCACCGCCGCAACTTTCTGTATCCACGAGATCCCATCTTGGGGCCTATTTCGGAGCTCCGCCGGAAGAGGGCCGTCATCACGGAGGGCTTCTACATCATCCTAGCCTCTCCGATGAAGTGTGAGTAGTTTACCTCAGAACTTCGGGTCCATAGTTAGTAGCTAGATGGCTTCTTCTCTCTCTTTGACTCTCAATACAAAGTTCTCCCCCTCTCTTGTGGAGATCTATTTGATGTAATCTTCTTTTTGCGGTGTGTTTGTTGAGACTAATGAATTGTGGGTTTATGATCAAGTCTATCTATGAATAATATTTGAATCTTCTCTGAATTCTTTTATGTATGATTGGTTTATGATCAAGTCTATCTATGAATAATATTTGAATCTTCTTTGAATTCTTTTATGATCAAGTCTCTTCGAATTATCCGTTTGGTTTGGCCAACTAGATTGGTAGTTCTTGCCATGGGAGAAGTGCTTAGCTTTGGGTTCGATCCTGCGGTGTCCTTACCCAGTGACAGAAGGGGCAGCAAGAGACGTATTGTATCATTGCCATCGAGGATAACAAGATGGGGTTTATTTCATATTGCATGAATTTATCTCTCTACATCATGTCATCTTGCTTAAGGCGTTACTCTGTTTTTAACTTAATACTCTAGATGCATGCTGCATAGCGGTCGATGAGTGGAGTAATAGTAGTAGATGCAGAATCGTTTCGATCTACTTGTCACGGACGTGCTGCCTCTATACATGATCATGCCTAGATATTCTCATAACTATGCTCAATTCTGTCAATTGCTCAACAGTAATTTGTTCACCCACCGTAGAATACTTATGCTCTTGAGAGAAGCCACTAGTGAAACCTATGGCCCCCGGGTCTATTCTCATCATATCAATCTCCATCACTTCAATCTTGCTTTGCTTTTTACTTTGCTTTTACTTTGCTTTTACTTTTTACTTTGCATCTTTATACCAAAAATACCAAAAATATTATATCTATCAGATCTCACTCTCGTAAGTGACCGTGAAGGGATTGACAACCCATAATCGCGTTGGTTGCGAGTAGCTATCGTGTTGTGAAGGTACGAGGGACTTGAGTGTGGGCTCCTACTGGATTGATACCTTGGTTCTCAAAAACTGAGGGAAATACTTACGATACTCTGCTGCATCATCCCTTCCTCTTCGAGGAAAACCAACGCAAGCTCAAGACGTAGCAATGGGTATAATAAAAACTTTCATAAAAAGTGCATTGAATACTATGAGAAGTTTGATACTTGATGATTGTTTTGAGATATGAAGATGGTGATATTAGAGTCATGCTAGTTGAGTAGTTGTGAATTTGAGAAATACTTGTTCTAAAGTTTGTGATTCCCATAGCATGCACGTATGGTGAACCGTTATGTGATGAAGTCGGAGCATGATTTATTTATTGATTGACTTCCTTATGAGTGGTGGTCGGGGACGAGCGATGGTCTTTTCCTACCAATCTACCCCCTAGGAGCAGGCACGTAGTACTTTGTTTTGATAACTAATAGATTTTTGCAATAAGTATGTGAGTTCTTTATGACTAATGTTGAGTCCATGGATTATACGCACTCTCACCCTTCCACCATTGCTAGCCTCTTTAGTACCGCGCAATTTTCGCTGGTACCATAAACCCACCATATACCTTCCTCAAAACAGCCACCATACCTACCTATTATGGCATTTCCATAGCCATTCCGAGATATACTTCCATGCAACTTTCCACCGTTCCGTTTGTTATGACACGCTTCATCATTGTCATATTTCTTTGCATAGTCATGTAGTTGACATTGTATTTGTTGCAAAGCCACCTTTAAAATTATTTCATACATGTCACTCTTGATTCATTGCACATCCCGGTACACCGCCGGAGGCATTCACATAGAGTCATATTTTGTTCTAGTATTGAGTTGTAAGTAAATAAAAGTGTGATGATCATCATTATTAGAGCATTGTCCCAAGTGAGGAAAGGATGATGGAGACTATGATTCCCCCACAAGTCGGGATGAGACTCCGGACAAAAAAACGAAAACGAAAAAAAGAGGCCATAAAAAAAGAGAAAAAGGCCCAAATAAAAAAATGAGAGAAAAAGAGGGAAGGGACGATGTTACTATCCTTTTACCACACTTGTGCTTCAAAGTAGCACCATGATCTTCATGATAGAGAGTATCCTATGTTGTCACTTTCATATACTAGTGGGAATTTTACATTATAGAACTTGGCTTGTATATTCCAATGATGGGCTTCCTCAAAATGCCCTAGGTCTTCGTGAGCAAGCAAGTTGGATGCACACCCACTTAGTTTCTTTTGTTGAGCTTTCATACACTTATAGCTCTAGTGCATCCGTTGCATGGCAATCCCTACTCACTCACATTGATATCTATTGATGGGCATCTCCATAGCCCGTTGATACGCCTAGTTGATGTGAGACTATCTTATCCTTTTTGTCTTCTCCACAACCACCATTCTATTCCACCTATAGTGCTATATCCATGGCTCACGCTCATGTATTGCATGAAGATTGTAAAAGTTTGAGAACACCAAAAGTATGATACAATTGTTTGGCTTGTCATCGGGGTTGTGCATGATTAAATACTTTGTGTGATGAATATAGAGCATAGCCAGACTATATGATTTTGTAGGGATAACTTTCTTTGGCCATGTTATTTTGAGAAGACATGATTGCTTTGTTAGTATGCTTGAAGTGTTATTATTTTTATGTCAATATTAAACTTTTATCTTGAATCTTTCGGATCTGCACATTCATGCCACAATAAAGAAAATTACATTGAGAATTATGCTAGGTGGCATTCGACATTAAAAATTCTGTTTTTATCATTTACCTACTCGAGGACGAGCAGGAATTATGCTTGGGGATGCTTGATACGTCTCCAACGTATCTATGATTTTTTATTGTTCCATGCTATTATATTATCTGTTTTGGATGTTTAATGGGATTTAATATATCTTTTTATATTATTTTTGGGACTAACCTACTAACCAAAGGCCCAGTGCAAATTGTTGTTTTTTTGCCTATTTCAGTGTTTCGCAGAAAAGGAATGTCAAATGGAATCCAAACTGAATGAAACCTTCGGGAGAGTAATTTTTGGAATAAACGTGATCCGGGAGATTTGGAGTGGACGTCAAGAAAGAAGTGAGGAGTCCACGAGGCGGGAGGGCGCGCCTCCACCCTCGTGGGCCCCTCGCAGCTCCGCCGAAGTACTTCTTCCTCCTATATATACCCATATACCTCGAAAACATCCAGGAGCACCACGAAACCCTATTTCCACCGCCGCAACCTTCTGTACCCGTGAGATCCCATCTTCGGGCCTTTTCCGGCGCTCCACCAGAGGGGGAATTGATCACGGAGGGCTTCTACATCAACACCATAGCCTCTCCGATGATGTGTGAGTAGTTTACCACTGACCATCGGGTCCATAGTTATTAGCTAGATGGCTTCTTCTCTCTCTTTGGATCTCAATACAAAGTTCTCCTCGACTCTATTGGAGATTTATTTGATGTAATTCTTTTTGGGGTGTTGTTGGGGATATAACTACCAGGTATGACCCATCCCGGAGGGGCCGGGTCAACCCCAATGCCGAGTTACGAAAAGAAGCCCAGTAATATTCAAGGTGATAGTTTATTAAGACTTATAGAAGGCCTAAGCCCAGAGGCGGCTTAAGGCCCAATATTGTGAACCGCTATATGTAGAGAAAGACTTGTAAAGAAAGGCATATAAAAGAAGTCACCGAGCCGGACACGTTTCATGAGCCGGCCGGGACTCTGTAGGCCGCCAGGCGTCAATCGTGTATATAAGGGGACGACCCGGTGGCGGCTTAGGACAAGAATCAACAGATCGATAGCCAAGGTAGCGGATTCACTCCTTGGTCACTGAAACCTAGCAATACAACATCAACTGGACTTGGCCTTACCTTCACCGTAAGGGGCCGAACCAGTATAAACCTCTCGTGTCCTTTGTCCCGATTAACCCCTTTAAGCTTCCTAGTTGCAATGGCCCTACCACTAAGTCCTTTCGCTAGGACATCTGCCGTCACAATTCCATGACAGTTGGCGCCCACCGTGGGGCCAGCGCATGGTGGATTTGAGTTCTTGAAGGGCAACTTCGAAAGGCTCAAGGGATACGATGTGGGACGGATGACCAAGAGTCATCGCGGCAAGCTCTACATCGACGACGAAGGCTGGGGCCCCGACGACGGCTCCATTGAGTATGGATACCGGGTCCCCTTCAGCGGAATCCACGTCTTCATCGGCCGGATCGGTGAGCCGGGCCCTGAGCCGGACATCTGCACCTACCTCATCAATACGGCTCATTGAGCGAGACCCACCTAGGTTTAACCTGCCGTGAGGCGCGCCTTCGTGGGTTGCATCCATGGAGGGGAGTTTTCTAAAGGATCGAGAGACGGTGGTGATAAGGCCATCTGTTCTGACGCTACATCATCAACAAGCGAGACAGATTCTTTGTATCAACTACAAGAGGGCGTGCTTGGGGGTTATTCCGATGGCAGTAGTAATTCAGACCCCTCTGAGCCGCCGAATCGAGCCGGAGTCTTCATGCTGGCACTCAACCTAGGCAAAACTCTACGGCTGCGGCAATAATAACCATTGGGTCGGCAGCGGCCGGGTCAGGAGACCCCACGCGCCCCCAGCTCAGGTGCTAATGGACCTCATGGATAAGTTGACGGCTCTGTTGACTGCTGTAGTGGAGCCGACGGATAAGGCTCAGCATGACACGGAGGTGGCACGACTACATGAAGAGATGGCACAGGCCAAGGAAAATTTAGCAGCAGAAGAGGTCAGGATGGCCGCGGAGCGGGCGGCTTTGGATGCTCGTGCTCAGTAGCTTCAAGCGGAGACTTTCCGGCTCTCGGTGGATCTGAACACGTCAAACGAGGTCATGAGGAGAAGACACCAGAAAACTCAGTCACGTCTGCCTCTGGCTTACGATCCCAGGAACCTTTTCCACACACTCAGGGCCGGTCCCAGCAACCCTCCAGAGGCAAACCGGATCACAACACCCGGGGCAGGGCGCTGTTTCAGCCAAGGGCCATGGAACCACCCCGTGTGAATACAGCTCCGCCTCATTACACACCAGTACCACCAAGTCACTTCTCTAACCCGTTGGAGAATTTAATTGCTGCTTTGGCTTGTCTGGCGGCTCTCCCAATGAAGGCGACTCTCCAACGACAATCGAAACATGAAGGGTCAGAGAGCTTCTTCAGACAGCCCTGGCGCAGCAGGATGCGTATTCTTATAATTGAGAGATGATCCATTCAACCCCTCGCCCAAGCCGGAGCCCGAGCTATAGCAGGCATATGGATTCAGCGGCTATGTCAAGCAATGCCCAACGCCGTAACCAACCGCACAGGCATGACCCGGTGTAGGACAGAGTTTTTAACTTAGCGGATCAGGAGAGGATCCATCAAGAGGCTGAGCGGGCGGTTCAACTGGCAGCTGAGCATGCGGCTCATCAAGCTTTTTCGGTTTATCCAGCAACTTCTGTCAAGGCAGGAGTGGACACAAGGACAGGTGGTGTCCGTTGCCTGGTGTCGGCTCTACGTAATGAGCGCTTGCCAAAAGATTTTAAGGGGCCTCGCAAGGAGCCTAATTACACGGCCGACTTGCAGCCTGGGGCATGGGTTGAGAGTTATGAGATGGCGATGGAGCTATTGGAGGTCAGCAACGCAGCAATGGCTAAATATTTCACTATGATGTTGGATGGAACAGCTCGCACTTGGTTGAAAGGGTTGCCACCCAACTCCATCGGCTCATGGGCGGAGTTAAAAGTCCGGTTCATTTAGAACTTCAAAGACATCTATAAGTAACCAATGTCAATCGTGGACTTGACCAACTGTAAGCAAGAGGAGGGTGAGTCCACGACCCATTGGTTGCACCGGGTCGAGGAGATAATACATTCATCTTATAAGATGGATGCTGGCTCTGTGGTCTTAATGTTGGAGAAAAATTGCCGTTTTGAACCTCCGAAGCAGAAGCTGGGGCGGCTCAAGCGTGACTGTCATGACATGGGCCAGTTGATGCCGGCTCTGGTCAAGTATGCTGATTCAGATAGTACCAAGGATCCCATGTTTGATGAAGATAAGACAGGGAAGGGAAAAAAGAACGGCAATGGCAAGGGCCACCAGCATAACCCGGCGAATCAAGGAGGTAATAACCGTAAGGCTGACGAATTCGTGGCTAACACCAATACACAGGGCAACAACCAACGGCGCAAGGGGAGGCCACCTCCTCGATCAGGCGGGTCAGGTCCCACCCTGGAACAACTATTGAATGAAGCATGTCCTAGACACGGCACCCGGGAGAAGCCAGCTACCCATTTGTGGAAGGATTGTACGATCATGAAGGCATTTAAAAATTCCAACATGTTTGATGATAACCACGGTCCTGGCGGCGGTTCAGGCGGAGGCGGCTTCCATGGCCCGGGCGCCGGCTCAGGCGGAGGCGGCTTTCACGGTCAGGGTCATCCGGGTAACCAAGGTGGTTATAATAAGCAGTCCGGCCAAAGTAATCAGCACCAACAGCAGCAGCAGTCCGGGTATCAGAGTAACCCAAAACAGCTGAACAGTGGGCAATACCACGTATTTACCACTAGTTTGTGCAAGAAGGACCAAAAACTTCAGAAAATGGTTGTAAACGTTGTTGAGCCGGCGGTTCCACGTTATTTGAGATGGTTAGAACAACCTATTGTGTGGAGTAGGGGGGATCACCCTCCCCGGCTTGATAATCTGGGTCACTTGGCTTTGGTGGTGGCGCCTCAGGTTGGTGGATATAAGTTTACTAAGGTGCTCATGGACAGAGGCAGCAGCATCAACATTCTCTATTATGAGACGTTTTGTCGCATGGGATTGACTAACAAGAGTCTTAAGCAGTCCAACACTGTTTTTCATGGTGTTGTACCTGGTAAATTGGCATACCCAGTTGTAAAGATTAAGCTGGAAGTAGCCTTTAGGGATGAATAGGATTCTAGGGCTGAGAAGTTAACTTTTGAAGTGGTTAAGACCAAAAGCCCATATCATGCCCTGTTTGGACGGCCGGCCTATGCCAAGTTCATGGCCCGGCCGTCTTATGTATATCTATAGCTCAAGATGTCGGGTTATAAAGGCACCATCATAGTGCATGGAAGCCGGAAAATAGGCCTGGAATGTGAAGAAGGTGATGCCGCTTATGCTGAGTCTGTTTGTGCAACAGAGGAATTAAAGTTTTATAAAGATAATGTTGACCCGACAGACATGACGTCTTTGAAGAAGCCAACCACGGAACATGAACAGGTGTTGAAATTCAAGTCAGTTGATGACACTAAAATGGTTGATTTTGTGCCTGGCGACTCATCCAAACAGTTCATTATCAGTGCCAACTTGGATCCAAAATAGGAAAGCGCGTTCATCGAGTTCATCCGTGAGAACCGGGACATCTTTGCATGGAAGCCTTCTGACATGCCGGGTGTCCAGAGAGAACTCGCTGAGCACACTCTCAATATGGACCCGAGATTTAAGCCGGTTGTACAGTTTCTTCGACGGTTTAATGAGGAAAGGCGCAAGGCGATTGGAGAAGAGGTGGCCCGGCTCTTGGCGGCCGGGTTCATTGTTGAAGTTTTTCACCCGAAGTGGTTGCCTAACCCGGTGCTTGTGCTAAAAAAGAATGGCACCTGGCGTATGTGTGTGGATTACACCGATTTAAACAAAGCTTCTCCGGCTGACCCTTTTGCCCTCCCTCGTATTGATCAGATCATTGATGCTACAGCGGGTTGCGAGCGTTTGAGTTTTTTGGATGCCTATTCGGGTTATCATCAGATCAAGATGGCAGTTAAGGACCAGGAGAAGACAACTTTCATCACACCGTTTGGAGCCTTCTACTATGTGTCTATGCCTTTTGGGCTGAAAAGTGCCCAGGCAACTTATCAATGATGTGTACAGAATTGCTTTCACAGTCAGATTGGGCGTAATGTTCACGCTTATGTGGATGATATAGTGGTGAAATCCAGAGAGAAGGAAACCTTGGTAACTGATCTGAAGGAGACCTTTGATAACCTCCGGGACTACAAGATGATGCTTAACTCGACCAAGTGTGTCTTTGGAGTCCCAGCTGGCAAACTCTTGGATTTTTTGGTATCTAATAGAGGTATTGAGGCTAACCCGGAGAAAATTAAAGCAATTACATCTCTGGCTAAACCGGCGTGCATCAAGGACGTTCAGCGGTTGGCGGGTCGCGTCGCAACCTTAAGCCGGTTCATAAGCTGGTTAGGGGAAAAGGCGATGCCTTTGTATCAAATGATGAAGAAGGCGGATAACTTTGTCTAGGGTGATGCTGCTAACTTTGCTTTTGAGGATCTGAAGAAACAGCTCGCCGAGCCACCGGTTCTTGCTGCTCCGGTTGAGAAAGAGTCGTTGTTGTTATATGTAGTTGCTAACTCACGTGCTGTCAGTGTGGCCATTGTTGTGGAGCGCAAAGAGGCTGGCAAGGAACTTCCGGTCCAATGGCCGGTTTATTATGTCAGTGAGGTGCTCATTGAATCTAAACAAAGATATCCACATTGGCAGAAGCTCGTTTATGGGGTGTTCATGGCAAGCTGGGAGCTCAAACATTACTTTTAGGGTCACCCAATCACTGTGGTTATCTCTACTCCTCTAGGAGACATCATTCAAAATAGAGAAGCCATAGGACGAGTCGCCAAGTGGGCTATTGAACTTGGGTCTCATGGTTTGAAGTATATGCCACGTACTGCAATCAAATCTCAAGCGCTGGTTGACTTCATTAATGACTGGACAGAGTTGCAGATGCCAGAGGAGAAACCAGACAACACATATTGGACGATTCACTTTAATGGGTCTAGACAGTTGGAAGGCTCGGGGGCTGGACTTGTTTTAACTTCTCCTCGAGGGGACAAGTTTTGTTATGTGTTGCGATTGATGTTTCCTTGTACTAACAACACAGCAGAATATGAAGCCTTGCTCCATTCTCTTCGAATGGCTAAAGAGATGAGTCTGATCCGGGTCCGGTGCCTTGGCGATTCAGATTTGGTGGCTCAACAGGTGTCAGGAAAGTGGGATTCTAAGGATCCTCTCACGAGGGCTTATCGCCGCGAGGTCGACGCTGTTGCGGGGCATTTTAAGGGTTATCAAGTGGAACACATTGACCGCAGAAAGAACGAAGCGGCCGATGCCTTAAGCTGGTTGGGATCTCAGCGTAAGCCGGTACCACCTACCACCTTTTTGGATGGTTTACATAACCCGCCTGTTAAGTTGCCTATAGAGGAAGATTTGGCCATTCCTGACCCGGAGGCACAGTTAGTGGCGGCTCTTCATGTCATTCCAGATTAGACAATACCATTCTTGGCTTATATGAACCGAGGCGAGTTTCTAGAGGACGAGACCCTGGCCCGACAGATAACCCGGCGGTCTAAGTCAATGACCATTTCTGACGGTGAGTTGTATCATCGCAACGTCACTGGAGCGTTTCAACACTGTGTTTCTCCTGAAGAAGGTCAAGAAATTCTTCATGAGATCCATGAGGAGGATTGTGGTCATCACGCCGGATCAAAGTCTCTTGTGGCCAAAGCTTTTCGTCATGGTTTTTAGTCGCTAACGGCTCACGCTGATGCAGAGGAGCTGGTCAGTAGGTGTGATGGATGTCAAAAACTTGCATGACGAGCGCACGTTGTCGGTGTCAAAACCGGCGGATCTCGGGTAGGGGTCCCGAACTGTGCGTCTAGGCGGATGGTAACAGGAGACAAGGGACACGTTGTTTGACCCAGGTTCGGGCCCTCTTGATGGAGGTAAAACCCTACGTCCTGCTTGATTAATATTGATGATATGGGTAGTACAAGAGTAGATCTACCACGAGATCAAGGAGGCTAAACCCTAGAAGCTAGCCTATGGTATGATTGTTGTTCGTCCTATGGACTAAAACCCTCTGGTTTATATAGACACCAGAGAGGGCTAGGGTTACACAGAGTCGGTTACAATGGTAGGAGATCTACATATCCGTATCGGCAAGCTTGCCTTCCATGCCAAGGAAAGTCCCTTCCGGGCACGGGACGAAGTCTTCAATCTTGTATCTTCATAGTCCAGGAGTTCGGCCGAAGGTATAGTCCGGCTATCCGGAAACCCCCTAATCCAGGACTCCCTCAGTAGCCCCTAAACCAGGCTTCAATGACGACGAGTCCGGCGCGCAGATTGTCTTCGGCATTGCAAGGCGGGTTCCTCGTCCAAGTACTTCATAGAAGATTTTGAACACAAAGGTAGTGTCCGGCTCTGCAAAATAAGTTTCCACATATTGCCATAGAGATAATAATATTTACACAAATATAATCTGCTGACGTATTCCGTAGCATGACATCACACCACGGCCAAGTCTTTATTCGAATCGTTTTACTGTCCCACCTCAGCGCGTTTAGTGAGGCGGTTTCCCTGGCACGTCTTGTTAAAGCAGAGATCGTGTCCCCTTATTCTGGGATTCTCATCAATACGGGCGTGGGTAACCCATCCGCGCCATTGATTATGGCGCTTGGGAGATAAGCGAGTTTTACCAGGCTGGTGGGGACGCATAGTCGCGTCCGCCCATATAAGGGGATAAGGATCCACCTTTTCATCCACGCCTTCTTCCTCCTTTGCCTATCCATTTCCGCGCACTCGAGCTCCAACGCCCAAGTTCGCACACCCCACCTCAAACTTCTCCAGCCTTGTACGGAGCGGGAGGCAAGTGGATGGTCTCCTCCGTCATGGAGGGACACATCAAAAAACTGAGGAAGGACAGATACTTGTCTAACGACATTGCGCACCGGCTTCCCAAAGAGGGGCAGCTCATCCCCACCCCTAGGCCCCATGAGAGGGTGGTGTTCCTCCCCCATTTCCTCCGTGGACTAGGCTTCCCTCTCCACCCATTTGTCCGGGGGCTCATGTTCTACTATGGCCTGGATTTCCATGGTCTGGCCCCGAACTTTCTCCTCAACATCTCAGCGTTTATCATCGTGTGCGAGGCCTTCCTCCGCATCCGCCCCCATTTCAGCCTATGGATCAAGACTTTCAATGTCAAGCCGAAGGTGGTGCACGGCACCCAGGCGGAGTGCCGAGGCGCCATGGTGGGCAAGATGCGCAACGTCCTATGGCTCGAGGACTCCTTCGTGTAGACCCTAAAGGGGAAGCAATCAGGGTGGTTTTACATCACCAAGCTGCGCTACCCTGAATGGGTCGCAACCCCTGAGTTCCGATCCGGACCCCCTACACGGCTCACCTCCTAGAAAGAGATGGGCCTGTCGTGGGGTAAAAAAGGAGAGCTGACCGGACTCCAAACATGCGTCCAAACCCTGGTGGACAAGAAGCTCAAACTTGTCAACGTAGTCCAGGTTATGCTCATCCGCCGGATCCTCCCGTGTCAACAACGGGCTTTCAACCTGTGGGAGTTCGACCCGGCACAGCACCGAACTCTGAGCAGGCTCTTCGAAACGACATACGAAGATGTCGGGAAGGTGCTTTTCAAGGGCGTCGAGGCCCCCGCATCTGCTACCGAGGATCGCGGATTCAGCACGCAGTGTCACGCTAGTGCGGTAAGCCGTTTTTACCTTTTATAGGGTATTAGTTTTTCATAGTTTGACTTCATGCGGGATCTAAGCTCCCTTACCTTTGACAGGTTTGGCAGGAGACGTACGGACAGATCAACTATCCAGCTCCTTTACCCGAAGGCCCAGTGGACGCTTGCTTGGCGAAACTGCTGGTTCCTGCACCCTATGTGGTGCCAGAGAAGAGGGCCAAGAAGAAGGCCACGGGGACTCGAAAGAGTGCCCGGCGCCTGGAGGTGTCGGTTTCATCATCCGACGACTCCAAGGTGCACTCCTCCCGTGAAGACGAGGAGGACGAAGAAGAGACCTCTCCCCCTCCAGCGGGGGAAGGGAAGAAAAGGAAGGCCGCCCCAATTGCGGAGGCCGAAGAGTCCAAGAAGGGGAAAACCCTTCCTCCGGACTACTCCACCAACGCCGACGACGACGAAGAGGAGTGGCCACTCAGGGCCATGCCCCTGGCAAAATCGTAAGTATCTAGATACCAGAGTGATTCATAGTATTCCTCCATTGCACAGCTTTTCCTTACGTCGAACATGTTTATGCAGTCCACCCAAAGACCGGCTCGACGTGTTGTTGAGCGGTTCCCTGGATTCGTCGGATGTGAATTCACTTATGACGGCTACCTCCGCCCACCCTACGGACGATGCCGAGGTGGCGTCCCAACAGGTTCCAAGCCAGGACGAGGTGGTCCTGGAGGCGCCACAAGGCGACCTCCCGGACCCGAGGCGTAAAGGGGATAGAACCCCCAAGGGCTCCAAGTCCGGCCTTGAGCCGGACACCGCGCCGGAACCTTCAATGGTTCCGGACTCCGGTAGGCAGCCTCCTTCCAAGAGGAGCAAGCCTACCGAGCCGGTGAACTCCGTCCAACCGGAGGCACCGGACAATTTGCTGGAGGTGCTTAACGGCGCCTCCATCGACGAGGAGCACCGCACTATTATGAGTGCGGTGATCCAGAATGTTCAATCCGCCAAGAGCGGACTGACTGAAGCCTGTGCCAGCCTTCTAACAGGCTTTGAGGTAAGTAAAGAATATGTAAAAATATTACCGCATAGACAGTAGCCCCTGATGCTCTGTTCGGCGTTCAGAAAGAAAAGCCAAATAGAGGATCTAATAACATTCGCATGAGTCTAACATAATCAAGTCAATATGCGTATGCAGGCTTCGCTGCTGGCCTCCGCCGCACTGACTGCGGAGGTGGATACGCTGAAGCAAAACCTCGCGCGGTTCGAGAACGAGCTTGGCCATGCCAAGAGGCAACTCGAGGAGAAGGAAGGTAAGTAATACCTTGCGCAAGTATATAGAGAAGATGTGGTTGCAAAAAATGACAGGATCAACGTGCTATTATAGGGGCCACGACCGAGGTGGCAACCCTTAAGAAAGCGCTGTCCGAGGCCGAAAACAGAACGGCCGCGGAGTGCACAGAGAGAGCGAAGCAGGAGGCGCGGGTGTAGGAGGTGCAGAAAGAGCTCCAGGCTCTCGTGAAAAACACGAGAGTTTGGAGCTTGACTCAAAGACACAAGCGTCCGAGCTTGCGGCAGCCCTCGAAAGCGCGAAGTCTGCCAAGGCCGAAGCCCAGAAAGCCCTCCAAGAAATTGAAGCGATGAAGAAGATAGCGGCGGGTAAGGCATTCATTATGCAAAGCAAGCACGTGAAAGTGAATTACTTGTTACTTACCCGAGTCCAGAGCTCTCCAAGAGCATTCGCAGATTTGCCCCGCAGTGCGTCTGATGCCGCTGCCTACTATCGAGCCGAGGAGGGGAGCTCGACGGAGAAGGTGTTCTGGTCTCAGTATGCTGAGGTCGGACACCTAGTGCCTTTGAGCGACCAGCTGAAGCAAATGGTCGAGCTCCACAAGGTGGCCGAACAGGCCATAAAGGGCCTCATAGTTCGGCTTTGGCCTGGAGAGGCTCTGCCTGGGAGCTACTTCGGGATGGTGAGGCGGCTGGTGGATGCCTGTCCATGGCTTGAAGTAATCAAGCGCTCCGTCTGCATCGAAGGTGCCCGTAGGGCGCTTGCCCGTGCTAAAGTGCACTGGGGAAAGATGGATGCGGAGAAGCTGGTGAAGGACGGGCCGCCACCGGGCAATGAGCATCACGTCCCGGAAGCGTATTATGAGGGCGACCTGAAGGGCGCCCGCCTTATAGCGGATGAATGCTCCAAAGATTTAATTTTTGAGTAAACTCGCATTTGTGACCCTGTACGCTGAAAACTTGTTCATATGCGCTAAGGAACACTTTTGAATTTAAAATATTACCTTCTGTGCGGCCGTTTATCAAATTTGAGAGATTGTGAGTCGTCGGCTTCTGCCCCCATGCCACGAGTGCTGGGGTGTTTGGGATAGACATGAGCGCTCTTTTTCCCATTCTTGGGTCCTTCGAGGGAGGCGCTCAACACAACAAACAAGGCAATCGGACTATAATGATTGAACACTCTCACTTAGCCATAGAATTCTATAATTTTAAATTTCAGCGAAGCCCCTAGTGTTTGGAAGATCGAGTTCGGGGCGCTATCCACACCTAGGCCGGACAAAGCTGACTCCTCGCTCTAAGCGGCATAAGTCTTTAGGGACTCAAAAACCTCTCGAACAGCGACCAACTCTCGCCTCATCATGACGGCCAGTTTTAGCTTTCTCTACTGAGGTTCTTAGCCCAGCTCAACTAGGGCACAATCGCATTAGTTCTCCTAGTGCTACCTTAGCCGATATAACGGAACGTAAGGTACCAAAACATAGGAGCCGGGCAAACCCAACTATTGACCCAAGACATGATTCGGAGCCGATGCATATAATGCTATAAGTTCGGGGTGCCGCACTTGTGAAAGTGTTCGGACTTCTCACACCGCATTGTGGGGTACTTAAGCCCCTAGCGTATTGGCCGTACCAACGTGTATGGGTGCAACATGTCATTAATGAACATATATTCGTAAAAAAGAGTAATGCAATAATAGACGGAAGCTATGCATTGTTTATTTAAAAAAGCTGCGATCAAAGCAGAACGATACAATTAGTGCAATAAGCAAAAGATGGGACTATTTAACACGTCCTTTCTAGGGGCGAGCTGCAGAATGGTATGTGAAACAGGTATACTGCTCATTATAGAGACCACCTTAGAGTTCCATAGTGCGGCGTAGCTTTCTGCTTCCCTGGTTGTATCATTTGTGCGGCAATTGTACTGTCGGACAAGCCTTCCGAAGAATGGAGTCCTGAAAATAAGAGAAAATTAAGAAATCGGCAGCCCCTAGTGCGGTTTAAGCCGCGTTTCGGGCGTGCCGTGATGGTGGCCCTCCCCCTGTGCCCATGGTATTTCCAGAGCGTAGTTATGTACGCGCAACACTGGTTTCGCAAGTTTGCGAGGGCTGGGGTTGGGGCCGCATTGCTACGCTTGCTTGGAACGTGCCAGGCGGTCTTGTTGTAGGTTACTCCGGGCGCGCTTGACGGTGTCCAAACGTTTAATGGCCGGACTGGAGAATTGCCTTGAGAGGCTGTTTTGTACTTCCGCTGCGAGAGCTGCCATATGCTCCTCCGTTTGGAGAGAGCGTTCGGTATTTCCATTGACCTTGATGACTCCTCGAGGGCCTGGCATCTTGAGCTTGAGGTATGCATAGTGCGGCACCGCATTGAACTTGGCAAATGCGGTTCGCCTGAGCAGTGCATGATAGCCACTGCAGAACGGGACTATGTCGAAGATTAACTCCTCGCTTCAGAAATTATCCGGAGATCCGAAGACCACTTCAAGTGTAACTGAGCCTGTACAGTTGGCCTCTACACCTGGTATGACGCCTCTAAAGGTCATTTTAGTGGGTTTAATCCTCGAGGGATCGATGCCCATTTTCCGTGCTATATCCTGGTAAAGCAGGTTCAGGCTGCTGCCGCCGTCCATAAGGACTCTAGTGAGGTGAAATCCGTCAAAAATTGGGTCTAGAACCAATGCGGCAAATCCGCCATGATGGATGCTAGTGGGGTGGTCCCTTCGATCAAAAGTGATCGGGCAGGAAGACCGTGGGTTGAACTTTGGGGCGATTGGCTCCATCGCGTATACGTCCCTTAGCGCACGCTTCTCCCTCTTGGGGGCGTGGGTTGCGTATATCATGTTCACCATCCGCACTTGTGGGGGAAAACCTTTCTGTCCATTGTTGTTCGGCGGCCGGGGCTCCTCCTCGTCATCGCTATGCAACCCCTTGTCTCTGCTTTCGGCATTTAACTTGCCTGCCTGCTTGAACACCCAACAATCCCTATTGGTGTGATTGGCTGGTTTTTCGGGGGTGCCATGTATCTGGCATGAGCGGTCGAGTATTCGGTCCAAACTGGACGGGCCCGGAGTATTTATTTTGAATGGCTTTTTCCGCTGACCGGGTTTAGAACCTCTGAATCCGGCATTAACTGTCGTATCCTCAGCATTGTCACCATTAATGCGGCGCTTTTGCTTGTTGTGACGTGACCTGCCACTGCTGTCCTTGATATCCGAATTACCAGGGCTCTTGGTCATGTTATTGCTGCAAACTAGCCAGCTGTCTTCTCCCGTGCAAAAGCGGGTCATAAGTGTCGTGAGGACTGCCATAGGTTTCGACTTTTCCTGTCCTAGGTGCCGTGCAAGCCACTCGTCGCGGATGTTATGCTTGAAGGCTGCTAGGGCCTCTGCGTCCGGACAGTCGACGATTTAATTTTTTCTTGGTTAGGAACGATGTCCAGAATTGTCCGGCCAATTCCTCTGGCTGCTGAATTATGTGGCTAAGGTCATCGGCGTCTGGTGGTCGCACATAAGTGCCCTGGAAATTGTCAAGGAATGCCGTTTCCAGGTCCTCCCAACAAACAATTGATTCTTCTGGCAAGATGTTAAGCCAATGCTGAGCTGGTCCTTTAAGCTTGAGTGGGAGGTATTTGATGGCGTGTAGGTCATCACCGCGGGGCATGTGGATATGAAGGAGATAGTCCTCGATCCATACCGCAGGATCTGTTGTGCCATCGTATGATTCGATGTTCACGGGTTTGAAACCCTCGGGATTTGATGATCCATTACTTCATCTATGAAGCATAATAGGTGTGCGGCGCCTCTGTATTGGGCTATACCACGACGCAGCTCAAACGAGCTTTGTCTACTGTGTTCGGCCCAGCCGGATGTACTGTATCCGGAGTGACGATTACCGTCTCGTGTCGTGGGGCGCCCACACGATCCGTAGATCGATCTTGTTTGCCTTGCCTTGTACTCCAACATATCTCGTAGGTCTGGCGCGTTTTCTTGTGCCTTGGTATTTTTTGAGCGGCGCCGGGGTGCGGCTGGAGTGGAGGGCCGAGAGGCCTCTCTGACGCGGCCACGGGGTGGCCGGTCGGCCGCATCATGCACTGGTGATGTAGGTTTAGGTGCTTCCTCCTCTAATCGGGGTAGCAACCTACGCTTTGGGTAGCTCTTGGAGGGGCGTTCGAGTTCATACTCTTCGGCCGCAAGGACTTCAGTCCATCTGTCGGCTAGCAAATCTTGATCAGCTCTAAGCTATTGCTGTTTTTTCTTGGGGCTGCTCGCCGTGGCTATAAGCCTGCATTTGAAACGCTCTTGTTCGACGGGATCCTCCAGCATGACAAATTCATCGTCGTCGAGGCTTGCCTCGTCTTCGGAGGGAGGCATATAATTATCGTCCTCGACCTCTCTATCTGCCGCTCTCTCAAGAGGGTTGGCTTCTCCATCATCCTGTGCTGAATCTTGCTGGAGGTGGTTGTCTTCGGCACTGTCCGGGGTGTTATTATCTCCCGTGCCAGAATCACCGTTTTTTGCTTTGGTAGGATTTAGAGCGGCGCGCTGACACCGGCGCTTAGGCTGCTTCTTGGAGGGGTCATCCTCCGCTGTTCCAGCGCCATTGCCTTCTTTTGGGGTGTCCACCATGTATACATCATATGACGAGGTGGCCTTCCAGTGCCCTATAGGCGCTGGTTCTTGATCGTCTCCTTCATCGGCGTCCATACCATCGATGTCTTCGGAGTCAAAGTCGAGCATGTCGGTTAAATCATGGACAGTGGCTACGAAGTGGGTGGTGGGTGGGCTTTGAAATTCTTCATCATCCGTATCCCAACCTTGCTGACCATAGTCTGACCAGGGCTCTCCTGATAAAGAGAGAGACTTGAGTGAATTCACAATATCACCGAAGGACGAGTGCTGAAAGATGTCCGCGGCGGTGAACTCCATGATTGGCGCACAATCGGGTTCGATCGGTAGGGGCGCGGAGGGCTCGGAGTCTTGGAGAGGAGTCCGGCTCCTTGGAGTCACAGGCTTCACAGAGAATAGGGATGGTGTTCGGCTCGATCGCCGTAGAGATTGTAGCCCCCGAGGCGGTGTCCAACCACCCATCCTCGATTGGCGCAGTTGGCTTCGAATTAAGGGTCAGAGCTGATGCGGGTGCGGCCTCCACGACACTGTTCGGCGACAGAGCTAGATCATGCCCATCGTGACAGTGTGGCGCGCTCGGCTACGGCTCGAATCCGTCGAAGATCAAGTCTCCGCGGAGGTCGGCTGTGTAGCTCAAACTTCCAAATCTGACCTGATGGCCAGGGGCGTAGCTTTCGATCTGCTCCAGATGACCAAGCAAATTGGCCTGCAGTGCAAAGCCGTCGAATACGAAGATCTTTCCATGGAGAAAGGTCCCACCCTGGATCGCATCGCTATTGATGATCAGAGAAGCCATCGGGCCTAAAAGTGACGACACAGAGGAACTCTCAATGAAAGCACCAATGTTGGTGTCAAAACTGGCGGATCTCGGGTAGGGGGTCCCGAACTGTGCGTCTAGGCGGATGGTAACAGGAGACAAGGGACACGATGTTTTACCCAGGTTCGGGCCCTCTTGATGGAGGTAAAACCCTACGTCCTGCTTGATTACTATTGATGATATGGGTAGTACAAGAGTAGATCTACCACGAGATCAAGGAGGCTAAACCCTAGAATCTAGCCTATGGTATGATTGTTGTTCGTCCTACGGACTAAAACCCTCCGGTTTATATAGACACCGGAGAGGGCTAGGGTTACACAGAGTCGGTTACAATGGTAGGAGATCTACATATCAGTATCGCCAAGCTTGCCTTCCACGCCAAGGAAAGTCCCTTCCGGACACGGGACGAAGTCTTCAATCTTGTATCTTCATAGTCCAGGAGTCCGGCCGAAGGTATAGTCCGTCTATCCGGACACCCCCTAATCCAGGACTCCCTCAGTAGCCCCTGAACCAGGCTTCAATGACGACGACTCCAGCGCGCAGATTGTCTTCAGCATTGCAAGGCGGGTTCCTCCTCCAAGTACTTCATAAAAGATTTTGAACACAAAGGTAGTGTCCGGCTCTGCAAAATAAGTTTCCACATATTACCATAGAGAGAATAATATTTACACAAATCTAATCTGCTGACGTATTCCATAGCGTGACATCACACCGCGGCCAAGTATTTATTCGAATCATTTTACTGTCCCACCTTGGTGCGTTTAGCGAGGCGGTTTCCTTGGCACGTCTTGTTAAAGCAGAGATCATGTCCCCTTATTCCGGGATTCTCATCAATACAGGCATGGGTAACCCATCCGCGCCATTGATTACGGTGCTTGGGAGATAAGCGAGTTTTACCAGGCTGGTGGGGACGCATAGTCGTGTCCGCCCATATAAGGGGATACGGATCCACCTTTTCATCCAAGCCTTCTTCCTCCTTTGCCTATCATTTCCGCGCACTCGAGCTCCAGCACCAAAGTCCACACACCCCACCTCAACCTTCTCCAGCCATGTCCGGAGCGGGAGGCAAGTGGATGGTCTCCTCCGTCATGAAGGGACACATCAAAAAACTGAGGAAGGCCGGATACTTGTCTAACGACATTGCGCACCGGCTTCCCGAAGAGGGGCAGCTCATCCCCAACCCTAGGCCCCATGAGAGGGTGGTATTCCTCCCCCATTTCCTTCGCGGACTGGGCTTCCCTCTCCACCCATTTGTCCGGGGGCTCATGTTCTACTATGGCCTAGATTTCCACGATCTGGCCCCGAACTTTGTCCTCAACATTTCGGCGTTTATCATCGTGTGCGAGGCCTTCCTCCTCATCCGCCCCCATTTCGGCCTATGGCTCAAGATTTTCAATGTCAAGCCGAAGGTGGTGCGCGGCACCCAGGCGGAGTGCGGAGGCACCACGGTGGGCAAGATGCCCAACGTCCTATGGCTCGAGGGCTCCTTCGTGGAGACCCTAAAGGGGAGGCAATTGGGGTGGTTTTACATCACCGAGCCGCGTGGCCCTGAATGGGTCGCAGCCCCCGAGTTCCGATCCGGACCACCTACGCGGCTCACCTCCTGGTAAGAGACGGGCCTATCGTGGGGTAAAAAAGGAGAGCTGACCGGACTCCAAACATGCGTCCAAACCCTGGTGGACAAGAAGCTCAAACTTGTCAATGTAGTCCAGGTTATGCTCATCCGCCGGATCCTCCCGTGTCAACAATGGGCTTTCAACCTGTGGGAGTTCGACCCGGCGTAGCACCGAACTCTGAGCAGGCTCTTCGACACGACGTACGAAGATGCCTGGAAGGTGCTTTTCAAGGGTGCCGAGGCCCCCGCATCCTCTACCGAGGATCGCGGATTCAGCACACAGCGTCACGCTAGTGCGGTAATCCGTTTTTACCTTTTACAGGGTATTAGTTTTTCATAGTTTGACTTCATGCGGGATCTAAGCTCCCTTACCTTTGACAGGTTTGGCAGGAGACGTCCGGACAGATCAACTGTCTAGCTCCTTTGCTCGAAGGCCCAACGGACGCTCGCTCGGCGAAACTGCTGGTTCGGGCACCCTATGTGGTGCCGGAGAAGAAGGCCACGGGGACTCGAAAGAGAGCCCGGTGCTTGGAGGGGTCGGTTTCATCATTCGACGACTCCAAGACGCACTCCTCCCGTGAAGACGAGGATGAGGAAGAAGAGACCTCTCCCCTCCAGCGGGGGAAGGGAAGAAAAGGAAGGCCGCCCCAACTGGGGAGGCCGAAGGGTCCAAGAAGGGGAAAACCCTTCCTCCGGACTACTCCACCAATGCCGACAACGGCGAAGAGGAGTGGTCACTCAGGGCCAAGCCCCTGGCAAAATCGTAAGTATCCGGATACCAGAGTGATTCATAGTATTCCTCCATTGCACAGCTTTTCCTTACGTTGAACATGTTTATGCAGTCCACCCAAAGACCGGCTCGACGTGTCATCGAGCGGTTCCCTGGATTCGTCGGATGTGAATTCACTTCCGACATCTACCTCCCCCCACCCTATGGACGACGCCGAGGTGGCGTCCCAACAGGTTCCATGCCACGAGGAGGCGGTCCTGGAGGCGC
Organism: Triticum dicoccoides; assembly: GCF_002162155.2. Lineage (NCBI taxonomy): Eukaryota > Viridiplantae > Streptophyta > Magnoliopsida > Poales > Poaceae > Triticum > Triticum dicoccoides. Next base: position 677,625,243 of record NC_041384.1, on the reverse strand, counting down.
CGCAAGGTGACCTCCTGGACCCCAGGCGTAAAGGGGATAGAACCCCAAAGGGCTCCAAGTCCGGCCTTGAGCCGGACACCGTGCCGGAACCTTCAACGGTTCCAGACTCCGGTAGGCAGCCTCCTTCCAAGAGGAGCAAGCCTACCGAGACGGTGACCTCCATCCAACCGAAGGCACCGCACAATTTGCTGGAGGTGCTTAATGGCGCCTCCATCATCGAGGAGCACCGCACTATTATGAGTGCGGTGATCCAGAAGGTTCAGTCCGCCAAGAGTGGACTGACTGAAGCCTATGCCGGCCTTCTAACAAGCTTTGAGGTAAGTAAAGAATATGTAAAAATATTACCACATAGACAGTAGCCCTTGATGCTCTGTTCGGTGTTCAGAAAGAAAAGCCGAATAGAGGATCTAATAACATTCGCAGGAGTCTAACATAATCAAGTCAATATGCGTATGCAGGCTTCGCTACTGGCCTCCGCCGCACTGACTGCGGAGGTGGATATGCTGAAGAAAAACCTCGCGCGGTCCGAGAATGAGCTCGGCCATGCCAAGAGGCAACTCGAGGAGAAGGAAGGTAAGTAATACCTTGCGCAAGTATATAGAGAAGATGTGGTTGCAAAAAATGACAGGATCAACGTGCTATTATAGGGGCCACGGCCGAGGTGGCAACCCTTAAGAAAGCGCTATCCGAGGCCGAAAACAGAGCGGCCGCGGAGCGCACAGAGAGAGGGAAGCAGGAGGCGCGGGTGGAGGAGGTGCAGAAAGAGCTCCAAGCTCTTGTGAAAAAAACACGAGAGTTTGGAGCTTGACTCAAAGACACAAGCGTCCGAGCTTGCGGCAGCCATCGAGAGTGCGAAGTCTGCCAAGGCCAAAGACCAGAAAGCCCTCCAAGAAATTGAAGCGATGAAGAAGATAGCGGCGGGTAAGGCATTTATTATGCAAAGCATGCATGTGAAAGTGAATTACTTGTTACTTACCCGAGTCTGGAGCTCTCTAGGAGCATTCGCAGATTTGCCCCGTAGTGCGTCGGATGACGCTGCCTACTATCGAGCCAAGGAGGGGAGCTCGACGGAGAAGGTGTTATGGTCTCAGTATGCTGAGGCCGAACACCTGGTGCCTTTGAGCGACCAGCTGAAGCAAATGGTCGAGCTCCACAAGGTGGCCGAACAGGCCATAAAGGGCCTCATAGTTCGGCTTTGGCGTGGAGAGGCTCTGCCTGGGAGCTACTTCGGGCTGGTGAGGTGGCTGGTGGATGCCTGTCCACAGCTTGAAGTAATCAAGTGCTCCGTCTGCATCAAAGGTGCCCGTAGGGCGCTTGCTCGTGCTAAAGTGCATTGGGGCAAGATGGATGCGGAGAAGCTAGTGAAGGACGAGCCGCCGCCGGGCAAGTAGCATCGCGTCCCGGAAGCGTATTATGAGGGCGTACTGAAGGGTGCCCGCCTTATACCGGATGAATGCTCCAAAGATGTAATTTTTGAGTAAACTCGCATTTGTGATCCTATACACTGAAAACTTGTTCATATGCGCTAAGCAACGCTTTTGAATTTAAAATATTACCTTCTGTGCGGCTGTTTATCAAATTTGAGAGATGGTGAGTCGTCGGCTTTGTCAGGACCCTGATTCCAAGTCACAATGATCTAGCCGGTAACACCTCATATCACTTTGCGGCCTCACGCACGGTATTCCCACGGGTGTCGCCTTACCATGGCCCGGGACCGTCTGTGTCTTTTGGCTCACGTATATGATAGTGTCGCTAGCATCCATATGACAGAGAACCCGAGCCGACCTGGCTAGTCATGAACCCAAAGCGGCACCAACCTATGGGGACAGGCATACATGAATCACATCGAGCATGTCGGTCACAGCGTGTGAATCCGGGCTGTAGCACTGGGCTAACAGGACTCTAGGAACCCGGGCTATAGCAGGCTAGGCAGGACTCCGGATGTCACCGCGTGACATTTCCCCAAAGGGACAGACACAGGAACGAAGTGAAACACATGCCGGCCAGTCAAGTGTCCTGCAGTAGTGCTGGGCTAGCAGGACTCCGGTGATCCAGGCTGTAGCGGACTACTATGGCTCATGGAAGCACTAGACTACATTTCCCCATAAGAGAGGCTGGCAAGGATAAACAACTAGATTGTCGGATCCCACACATACCAAGCATTTCAATCATACACACAATATGCTCAATATGTGTAAATACAACATGGCATCACAACATAACTCTATGACTCAAGCATTTATTCATTAGGCTCCGAGGAGCGAGATATTACAAGCATGGGTCTCATGAACCAACATTCAGAGCATACAAGTCAAACACATGCGGAAGCTTAACATGTCTGAGTACAGACATCTACAAATGAAAAAGACTAAGAAGCCTGGCTATCTACCAGATCCTGCCAAGGGCATAAGATCGTAGCTGAGGTATCAAGCTAAACGTCGAGGTCCACGTGAAACTACTAGTGAGACTGACGTCTCCCTGCAAAACATAAATTAAGCAAACATGAGTACAAATGTACCCAGCAAGACTTACATCAGAACTAACTACATATGCATTGGTATCAACAAGGGGGGTGGTGTATTTTAACTGCAGCAAGCCAGCTTTGATTCAGTGGCTAACCTGAACTAAGACTGCAAGCAACTCTTTGAGGTGGCGCACACGAGTCCACATATTCACCATTCAATACACCACTATGGATCCGCTCCCGTCTCCCTATGAGAAGGCCATCCATAGCACTCACACTTATCTTGCGAGTTTTAGAGTATCCACTTTCACTTGTCTATGAACTGTTATAGGCAACCCAGAAGTCCTTTACTGCGGACACGGCTATTCGAATAGATCATTTATAACCCTGCAGGGGTGTACTTCTTCACACACGCTCTCGCCACTTACCACCATGTACACGTCGTGTATCTCGGCAACCTTCAAGCGGAAGCCTGGCGAGGGAGTCGGCCACGACCTGACTAACCACACAAGTCTCTAGTCCAGGTTTATCGCCTATTCGGGTTCCATCCGCGAGGACATCCGGCCGGAGTTTCGCTCACAGCCCCAAACGATGTGTGCAGGGTTCCCGAGACACCAAACGGGCGCCCGGTACACCGTGCCACGGTGTATCTACCGCATCATAGCCCACCCCTAGGGTCAGCGCTACGCACGGCCGCCAACACATATCCAACAAACACCAGAAACTAGTTGCAACTCTTGGACAGAGGACAAGGGCAGTTAATAAGTCGAGAGTGTCCATTGGTTTTGGGCCCAATGCGTGGTAGTAGCTGTTCATGGATCACAAACACAGAACTCAGTTCCTAAGGACGGTTTCAATGAGACAACCCACCATGTACTCCTACATGGCCTCTCACCGCCACCTTTACCAAATCATGTTCACACACTTAGCTCACACACAGTACTACATGTTCATCACTGTTCCAATTCATCCCTGATGAATCAGACCTGACACAACTCTAAGCAATAGCAGGCATGACAAACAAGCATGAATGAGTAGGCACATCAGGGCTCAAACAACTCCTACTCATGCTAGTGGGTTTCATCTATTTACTGTGGCAATGACAGGTCATGCAGAGGATAAGGGTTCAACTACCGCAACAAGTAACAGTTGAATCATTGTTGTCCTAATGCAGAAAAAGAGAGCAGAAGCGAGAGAGTGGGATTGTATCGGAATGAACAAGGGGGTCTTGCTTGCCTGGCACTCCTGAAGATAATATAGTTCTTCATCGGTGTCATCGATCCCTATCGTCGAAACCACGTCTATCGAGAGGGGACAAATATCGGCAACAGAGAAGAGACACAATCAATGCAATGCACAATATGATGCATGATCATGACATGTCAATATACTGTGGTTCGAGCTAATGCAACTAGCAACATGTTAAATGGAGTTGGTTTGAACCCTAGGTTCAAATTCAAACTCCATATGTGAGAGTTTAAATTCCATTTATATTAATTGTCCTAAACAGCAGCCATAAGTTGTTCTAACATGCATGAAAATGATATAAACAGATTCCTTGAATTTTTCTGATAATTTTTCATATATAATTTATTTCATTTGGAGTTATAGATTAATTTCTATGATTTTTTGAAGTTTTAACTATTTTCTAGAATTTTTTGGATAAACTTAAATCCAGAAAATGCTTTACTGCGTCAACATGACCTAGGTGTGACGTTAGCAGGTCAACTAGGTCGACCAGGTCAAACCTGACCTATGGGACCCATACGTCAGTGCCTCAGACCGGTTTGGGTGGATGACAGGTGGGACCGGTCAACATTGACTTGACCAAAGTCAAAGCTGACACGTGGGGTCCACACGGGATTAAGTAAAACTAAAAAGAAATTAAACTATTGTTAGTTAAGGGTGTGGGGCACATACGTCAGTCACTAGGTTGGGTAGTTAGTGACCTAATTAGTTTAGCCTAACTTGACACATCGGCCGGCCGGGGTTAGGTCGCCGGCGACCTCAACGGACGGCGGAGGCTCGCCGGGCTTGTGCTACAGGCGGCGGATGGACTCGCGGAGACCACCGGGCGTAGCCCGTGCTCTCCTGCATCCAGAGGAGCAGGTGGGTGGCTGTGGGGGCGCTGGAGCTCGCCGGAGTTCGGGTGTTGGCGGGGTTGGTGCTAGGGTGCGCAGTAGGGAGAGTGAGTGTGTGGGTTAGGCTCCTGGGGGCCTCCTGAGCACGTTTATGCACTCCGACACGAGCGGCAGGAGCTGTGGCCGCAGCGGCGCCATGGCCAGCGGAATTGAGCTCACGGCTCTGGCGGTGACAACTGCTAGAGGACGAGCTAGAGGAGGGGAACAAGGGGGAATTGGAGAGGGGCTCACTGCGAGGCTAGCAGAGATGACGGCGACATCGGGGAAGTGCTAGGTCCGGCGAATCAACGGTGGCAATCTCGGGCGCCCGTCAGTGAAGACGATGACGAGGATGACGATATAGGGCAGCCAAGGACGCGTGAGTCGGTGGCGAGGACGAGAGAGTTGAGGCAGAGCTCGCAGGCATGACGGGGGGTCGAGGGGGAGGCGGTGGCCGCAGCAATGGCGAGCGGCAGCGACGGCTCCGCTCGGCTTCGGAAGAGAGAGCGATAGCAGAGGAGAGGAGGTCCACGGGGAAGAGTGAGAGGGGTCAGGGGGTTGTGTGGCGTGTTCAGGGCGTCGGGGGAGTGAAGCAGGTAGGGTGGAGGTGGCCTGCGCGTGGCCAGTAGGTGGCGAGCACGCGCCCCTGTCCTTGTGTCCAAGGAGGAAGACGACAGCGGGCAGCGGTGGTGGGCTGGGCCACTAGCTACAGTACTGGGCCTATTGGTGGGTGCCAGGTAAGCTTCTGCCAGGTAAGTCCCTCTCTCTCTTTTTATTTTTATTTTCTATTTTGCTTTTCTGTTTTTGATTTAGTAATAATACAAAACCATTTTTCAAACTCCTGAGAAAATTTGTGGGCACTTTTTAAATGTTTACTAACAGCCCTCAAATGTTTTCAGAATTATTGAAGCATTTAAAATATTTATAGCCATTAAATGCTCCAATTCAAATACTTATGATTTAATCCAATAACCTGAAATGACCTAGGGAAAATATGCACGCATTTTGTTCAGAGGTTTTCACCATTTTAAAAAATGATAGACTTTTCCAGAAGTCACTTTGGGTTTATTGGAAGTGATTTTATTTGAGCCTATTCGAATTCATTTGGTGCTAGGGTTTGGTCAGTCCCCATTTCAAGTTTCTGAGAAATTTAGACATGATGCAAGACAAGACTAGCTAACCCAGAGCAGACCAGAAGTAGGGAAGTGACAGGCTTCTGCCCCCATGCCATGAGTGCTGGGGTGTTCGGGATAAACATGAGCGCTCTTTTTCCCATTCTTGGGTCCTTCGAGGGAGGCGCTCAACACAACGAACAAGGCAATCGGACTATAATGCTCGAACACTCTCACTTAGCCATAGAATTCTATAATTTTAAATTTCGGCGAAGCCCCTAGTGTTCGGAAGACCGAGTTCGGGGCGCTATCCATGCCTAGGCCGGACAAAGCCGACTCCTCGCTCTAAGCGGCATAAGTCTTTAGGGACTCGAAAACCTCTCGAACAGCGACCAGCTCTCGCCTCATCATGACGGTCAATTTTAGCTTTCTCTACTGAGGTGCTTAGCCAGCTCAACTAGGGCACAATCGCAGTAGTTCTCCTAGTGCTACCTTAGCCGATATAACGGAACGTAAGGTACCAAAACATAGGAGCCGGGCAAACCCAACTATTGACCAGAGACATGATTTGGAGCCAATGCATATAATGCTATAAGTTCGGGGTGCCGCACTTGTGAAAGTGTTCAGACTTCTCACACCGTATTGTGGGGTACTTAAGCCCCTGGCGTATTGGCCGTACCAAAGTGTACGGGTGCAACATGTCATTAATGAACATATATTTGTAAAAAAGAGTAATGCAATAATAGACGGAAGCTATGCATTGTTTATTTAAAAAAGTTGCGATCAAAGCAGAATGATACAAATAGTGAAATAAGCAAAAGATGGGACTATTTAACATGTCCTTTCCAGGGGCGAGCTGCGGAATGGTATGTGAAACAGGTATACTGCTTGTTATAGAGACCACCTTAGAGTTGCATAGTGCGGCGTAGCTTTCTGCTTGCCTGGTTGTATCGTTTGTGCGGCAATTGTACTGCCGGACAAGCCTTCCGAAGAATGGAGTCCTGAAAATAAGAGAAAATTAAGAAATAGGTAGCCCCTAGTGCGGTTTAAGCCACGTTTCGGGCATGCCGTGATAGTGCCCCACCCCTTGTGCCCATGGTATTTCCAGAGCGTAGTTATGTACGCGCAACACTGGTTTCGCAAGTTCGTGAGGGCTGAGGTTGGGGCTGCATTGCTACGGTTGCATGGAACGTGCCAGGCGGTCTTGTTGTAGGTTACTCCGGGCGTGCTTGACGGTTTCTAGACATTTAATGGCCGGACTGGAGAATTGCCTTGAGAGGCTGTTTTGTACTTCCGCTGCGATAGCCGCCGTATGCTCCTCCGTTCAGAGAGAGCGTTCAGTGTTTCCATTGACCGTGATGACTCCTCGAGGGCCTAGCATCTTGAGCTTGAGGTATGCATAGTGCGGCACGGCATTGAACTTGGCAAATGCGGTTCGCCCGAGCAGTGCGTGATAGCCACTGCGGAACGGGACTATGTCGAAGATTAACTCCTCGCTTCGGAAATTATCCGGAGATCCGAAGACCACTTCAAGTGTAACTGAGCCTGTACAGTTGGCCTCTACACCTGGTATGATGCCTTTAAAGGTCGTTTTAGTGGGTTTAAGCGTCGAGGGATCGATGCCCATTTTCCGCACTGTATCCTGGTAAAGCAGGTTCAGGCTGCTGCCGCCGTCCACAATGACTTTAGTGAGGTGAAATCCATCAATAATTATGTCTAGAACCAATGTGGCAAATCCGCCATGATGGATGCTAGTGGGGTGGTCCCTTTAATCAAAAGTGATCAGGCAGGAAGACCATGGGTTGAACTTTGGGGCGACTGGCTCCATCGCGTATACGTCCCTTAGCGCACGCTTCTGCTCCCTCTTGGGGACATGGGTTGCGTATATCATGTTCACCATCCGCACTTGTGGGGGAAAACCTTTCTGTCCACTATTGTTCGGCGGCCGGGGCTCCTCCTCGTCATTGCTATGCAGCCCCTTTTCTCTGCTTTCGGCATTTAACTTGCCTGCCTGCTTGAACACCCAACAATCCCTGTTGGTGTGATTGGCTGGTTTTTCGGGGGTGCCATGTATCTAGCATGAGCGGTCGAGTATTCGGTCCAAACTGGACGGGCCCGGAGTATTTCTTTTGAATGGCTTTTTCCGCTGACCGGGTTTAGAGCCTCTGAATCCGGCATTAACTGTCGTATCCTCAGCATTGTCGCCGTTAATGCGGCGCTTTTGCTTGTTGCGACGCGACATGCCACTGTTGTCCTTGGTATCCGAATTACCAGGGCTCTTGGTCATGTTATTGCCGCGAGCTAGCCAGCTGTCTTCTCCCGCACAAAAGCGCGTCATAAGTGTCGTGAGGGCTGCCATAGATTTCGGCTTTTCCTGTCCTAGGTGCCGTGCAAGCCACTCATCGCGGATGTTATGCTCGAAGGCTGCTAGGGCCTCTTCGTCCGGACAGTCGAAGATTTGATTTTTTCTTGGTTAGGAACCGTGTCCAAAATTGTCTGGCCGATTCCTCTGGCTGCTGAATTATGTGGCTAAGGTCATCGGCGTTTGGTGGTCGCACATAAGTGCCCTGGAAATTGTCGAGGAATGCCGTTTCCAGGTCCTCCCAACAACCAATTGATTCTGCTGGCAAGTTGTTAAGCCAATATTACCTCATTGACCAATGCACACAAGCTATCCCCACCTTGGGAAGGACCCTTTGTGGTCAGCAAGAACTTAAACAACGGGTCATGTTACCTCATTGACGTTCGAGAGCATAAAGACCCACGTAAGTCGGAGGAGGATTCCCGCCGGTCGTGGAACATTGCTCAACTTCAGCCATACTATACTTAAGCCACCGGCTCTCGTCATGTAGACGTTGTATATATTATGATAAGTAATAAAGCAGGACCTCTGTCCTTTTCCCTTTCAATGATCATATATCTTCACTATTTTCATTTTTTAAAATGACCAAAAGGGGGCTGATCGTATCCGAATCTAGCTTAATCCTTTTGGTCCGGCTCAGGATCGTATTCGAATCTAGCTGTAAACCTCATGGTCACTTGGGGGCTTCCTGTGTAGACATAGGTCGTATTCGAACCAAAGAGAACATAGCTGTCGCAACCCTCTTGATCGGCTCAAGGCCAAACTCATTAGGGGGCTTCTTGATCGTATTCGAATCATAGCTTAACCCCTTTTGGGTCCAACTTGGATCGTTTCGAATCAGGGTCGTTAAAAACATCTCAAGGTCATTTGGGGGCTTCCTGTTCAAACATTGGTCGTATTCGAACCAAACAGAACATAGCTGTCGGTACCCTCTTGATCAGCGCAACGCCAAAGCCACTGGGGGCTATATGATCGTATTCGAATCTTAGCTTAACCCCTTTGGCCCAGTTTACTGATCGTATTCGAATCAGAAGCCTCTAGTTTTTAAATAAATGTTTTGATTTACCTTGTATGAAGCTTAATGTTTTTGTCTTATTGATCTCAAATCTAACTGTCAGTATGCTTTCAAGTTAAACTGGCTCGATTATTTGACAATGAATTGCCAAGGCATAACGGTCATCAAACATATGGAATTATAGACTTCTACAAAAGATTGGGTTATCAACCTCATCATCCGGGTCATGAAAACCGGCAGTCCAGATTCAAAGAACATAGCTCTTTCACTTTTTACAGGAACAGAGTTAAAACATTGCAGATGTAATCACAGATGTGCTGCATATTTATATCGACATCATTGGAAAAGAGTTGTATGCAACATTTTATGCGCGATGGCATAGGCAAAACATGCAGTTTTCAAGCTAATCTATTACAAGGCTTTGAGATCCCACAAGATGGTTATGACTCCCCCCTCGCCGATTCACCTCCTTCAATTGGCTGGAAGCTGGGATTGGACCAGTCAAAGCCATTCAGAGCAATGAACTCCGCTTCATCGTCAATCAGGCCGACTGGGTCAACTTCTGGAGCAAAAGTGTGTTGACGAACCGGCGGGATAAGGTCTGTCACCTTATAAGAGGGAGTCGCCATCTTCTTATTCTCCATATCAAAACCTGGCTAATATTTATCGATGTTGGTCTCCTCTCCAAGAATGGTAGCTTGCGGTCGAACTCCCCTCACACAGACAATTAAGTCATCTTGCTCAAATGGAGTCTCGTCTTCCTTCATAGTAGGGTACCCCTTAGCCACATCCACTGGGTCTAGATCTGGCACCCAGGCTTTGGAGTGGCTCAGGGCAATCAGGGCTCTGGCTCTGGCACAAGATCTTTTGAGCTCTTGAAACCTGGCGGGTAAGATTGATAACTTCTTCAAGACATCGCTCAACCGATTGGGTCCTTGGTTGGCAGGGGAGATAGTGGCAAGAGCTCATTGAGCGCCAGTATACAATTGCTCCACCAAGGTATAAACCGCGTTCAACTTTGTCACACTATCTTGGTTCAGATTTGTACTTCGTGGACTTGCGAGTGTTTTTAACAAAGGTTCAGCAGCGGCTTCTATTCCTAGCCAAAATAAAGTATAAGTGATTAATACAATTGACTTACCGAAGATGGCGAAGACCATTTGAGACACATGGTTTTTTAAGCCGGTGAGCTCCGTGGTGACCTCCTCAAGAGCTGCTTCACCTATCTCAGCACGTTGTATCAACAACGTCTTTTCTTCAGCCCAGGACTTCTTTTTTGCAGCTAAGCTGGTCTTCAATCTCTCAGATTCAGAGATGCTCAATTGGAGTTTAGAGTCAATGGTCTTTATCTCTGTCTCTTGTTCTGCCAACTGGGTCTTGGTATCCGTCAATTGGGCGCCCAACTTAGATAAGGCATTCTACAAAACATTCACTGGTGTGTCAAGATTTAAATTAAAGGTCATAAAGGTTCAAGTCTCAAGTACTTTGCTCTGCAATACCACTTGACACTTGGGGGCTAATGTCTACAAAAGCAATTTTTTATGATTTTTATATATTTCAAGTCCCAAGGGTTTTTACAAAGTAACAATGCTTGGCACTTGGGGGCTAATGCATAATATTCAGAAAGTCTTTTCATGATTGAGCCGGATCATAAAACTTATTGAGACTAGTCAAAGGCAGTTATGCAATTAAGTATCGGTTTATTTATGATAAATCGAGCTGGCCCTTGGGGACTACAGGTGAAGTTTACGTTATTCTATTGGACTTCCAAAAAGCCTAGAGGCAAAGTATCAACTTATGTCATAAAGTCTACAGATCATTCAAGTTCATCATCTGAATACTTGGGGGCTGGCAGAGTATAAGTAAACCGGAGAACATACCTCACATTTTAGTTGCAATTGTTTAACCATCTCGTTTTCCGAGTCACGGCTGGAGTGCACATGACTGAGATAGCCGTACAGCACATCATTGACATTGAGGTGAGTGTAATGGGAGATATCAAAACACACTTTCTGTTTCTCCAAAGCTTCTTGCTTAGCAGTATGCCGGGCTAATACAGTGGGGGTCCCCGGTTCAACAAACCGGTTGCAAGTAATCAACACATCAGTATCAAAAGTTGTTGGCGGGTTAGCTGAGCTAGATGGTTCAGTAATGGTCGGATTAAGGGTGGTCTCATCGGCTGACAACTCAGGAGGGTCCAATTGAATATGAACAACCGGGTCTTTAGGTGCGTCAGTTTGAGAGGGAGGAGTTGGCATGGCTGGCTCAGGTGCAGGAACCTTCGGGTCTTCTGACGGTTTAATCACCTTGGCCTTCTTGGATTTGGCTTGGCTGCTAAGAAAGGTTTTATGAGACAGTTAATGTAAGGATGCAGTTTTAAAACATATAGAGGAAAGATGATTTTTCCTTACCCAGGAGCTGTTTTGGAAGCCGGAAATTGAGTCTGAGATGAGTCGCCAGAAGAGCGAGAAACCTCCTGCAAAAGGTAAAATAAAGTCAGTGATGCAAAGGAATAGATCCATTAATGAAAGCAAAAGACAAAGATGAAAGAAACCTCATTTTGGCGTTTTCGAGGAGTTTGTTGTAAATCGGAAGGTGGTTCATCATCATCATTAGTCCGGGCCTGACAGCGGCTCTCATGTTGCTTCTTTTTCAAAAGAAAATGAGGGTCCAGATAAGCCAAAGGGTGCGAAAACCTTACTTTTCGGGTTACCAGTCAAAGTTTCTGTCTTGGCAAAGGGGCTGAGTCGGAGGAAATAGATACCTCTTCTTCCACGGCCTGACTGGCCCCCATGTCATCCTGGCAATAGTCAGTGTCAATAAGATAGTTAAAAAATTTGCCAAGGGAGTCAAGGGCTACATCCGACTCAGAAGTATCATCCAGCGGGAACATGTCAGATGTAGTCTTCTTCTTCGGCTTCCGGGTCATTCTCCTGGCGGCTATGGCCTTCTTGGTAGCTTCATGTGTCGGCGTTCTGGGAACGGGGGTCCCCAGACTTGCCTGCCTGCGGCCTGCGGCGTGGCTCAAAGGGGGTCCCAGCGTGGCCCATCTTCACCAACACAAACCCAAGACCCTCGCGAGGGGCCAAGCCTCGCGGGGCGGACGACGCGGAGCTTCCTTAGGCATGGCCTCGTCAGGCTGGCTCACGAGGAGGCAGAGAAATCAAGGCGGGGTACCTCACGAGGTGCCCGTGACGCAAGCCATGACGACCGGGGGCGCCAGGCGGGTGCCAGCCCGCGCAGTGTCCTCCCTTCCTCTTTGGTGCAAAGGGGGCAAGCGTAACCGCGGAGTACCGAGGCATCAGGCAAAGGTTGCCATTTTGGTGCAACGAGACCAAGACCAGGAGGACTACAAGACGGAGGTCTCCGTGGAGCCCAAGACGGTGTCATCACCAGATCTTTGCGCAGGCGAAGACTACTTTTGTCAGGATAGCTAATACTAGTTGTCCCCCTTCAAATTAGCCCGCCATTGTTGGCTCCCTTCCCGCTCGATATTTGGGAAGTGGACCAGGGCCTCTATAAATAGGACCAGCCACCCACAGAGCAAAGAGAGCTGGGAGGTTGGAAGAAAAGAGAGGGATCGAAGGATAGAGAAGATCAGGTAGAGAGAGAGAGAAGGGTGACTGAGCTCCTCCCAGCAGTTCATCACCCCAGCCAAGAATAGACCCTCGCGAGGCTGTTCTTCCTTGTATTGTTCATCATCATCAGCCCAAGAGGCAATCCACCACACCACACACTGGAGTAGGGTATTACACCACAACGGTGGCCCGAACCAGTATAAACCCTGTGTCTCTTGTGTTGTTCCTTCCATAGTTTAGATCTTAGCAAGGCAGATGGGTGCAGGTAGGTAGGAGGCGAAATCTCCACGCGCACCCCAGTGTTCGAACCTCAAGGGTCTGCCGGAACCCGAAGTCTGACATTTGGCGCGCCAGGTAGGGGTGCACCGGGATTCGTCTTCCACCACCCGTTCTCCTCCGACCATCACGCCCATGTTTGACGCTCGTCGGGCCCGCATCGAGCGTCGGGTCGCGCTCGCTTCCCGCGTCGCCCAGACGGCCCCTGTCGGCGGGCGTCCTCGCCTTTCCCCGTTACCTGCCATCAACGCCGCCACCGGCCCGGCAGGGGACGAGCAGCAAGCATCGTCCCAGCATCCGTCCGTGCGGCAAGACGGCCCCACCGCAACTCCCTCGCTCACCCCAGCTGGTTCTTCGTCTCGCACGCTCTGCGCGCCCATGGAAGCTCGTGCTGCACTCATCGCAGCGAACGAGCTCCTCCGCTACTGTCCCGTCGACGACGTCTATGAAGAATGGCTCGATCGCGTCGCCGAGCTCGTCCGCGCCGCAGGGGGCTCTCCTGCACCGTATGTTCCACTGCACCGCACCCCGCCCCGCGCGGGCAATGAAGCTCCGGCGGCGCCCCGGCTGCCTCCTCCTCAGGAAGGCGCCATGGCTCCAAGGCGCGTGGCCCCTGGGCGGAACCCGCTCCGTCAGGCGCCAGGGCAGCAAGAGCAGAGCTGTCAAGAAGTCCCTCACCCGCAAGAAGCTGCCCGGGCACTGCCTGCTCCAGCATGTCGCGACCATGCTCCTGCTCCCGTGCATCAAGACCCCGCGCTGCTCCTAGCTGCAGCGCGTGGGGATATGCAAGACCAAGCTCCCCGCCATCCAAGGCCTTCCATGGCCATGGCAGGCTGCCGCGCCTTCACCGCCGAGCTACGCAGCGTCGCGTGGCCCGGCAAGTTCATGCCAGACTTGCCCCCTCGCTATGACGGCACGGTTGACCCTGCGGAGTTCCTCCAGCTCTACGAGGACGGGGCCCGCACCTGGCTCCTGAACCTGGCTCCAGTCACAATCTCCTCCTGGGACGAGATGCGCACCTGCTTCATCGCCAACTTCAAAGGCACTCGCGACCGGCCACCCGCCGTGAGCGACATGCGCCGCATCAAGAAACAGCCCGGGGAGACCCTGCAGAAGTACATCCAGCGCTTCAACAACGCACGCCTCAAGATTCCCAAGGTGACTGAGGAGGCCATCATCTCGGCCTTCTCCGACGGCGTGCGCGACGTCAAGATGAAGGAGGAATTGGCGATGCATGAAGATCTGTGCACTTCCTTGGAACTATTCAACCTGGCAACCAAGTGCGCCAGGGGTGAAGAAGGGCGTCTCTCCCTCCTCGAGCTGCCTGCCGCAGACCCAGAAGAGAAGAAGCCCAAGGCCAAGGATGTGAAGCGCAAGGGGGCTGCCGTGCTCGCGGTAGAACCAGACACCAAGCGGGGCAGAGATCAGCCCGAACCTTCCAAGGGCAACCGGTACTGTGTGTACCACGACCTCCACACCCACAACACCAACGAATGTCAAGAGCTCCGAGCCGTGCGAGAAGGAAGGATCAGCCGTCGCCCTAACCGCAGTGACCGGGGCTACGAGCGAGGAGGAGGAAGGAACGCATGACGCTGGGAAGACTGTGGCCCGCGCTAAGGGTGGCGCGATCAACCTCGCGAGGATTGCTGGCAAGACCCGCCTCACGAGGGAGGCTGGAGGGATCAGCCTCGCGAGGATCGCCCGCAAGGCAACGCAGGCCTCCCACCGTTGCCGCCGCAGCCAAGGAGAAACGAGGACCGCCACCAGGACGAGGGGGCTGGGGCTTCCAGGAGCCGCGCGCGATCACCTGCATCCTGGGCGGGGCACAAGCCCCAGCCTCTCAGCGCATCTTCAAGCAGTTCGCCCGCGAAGTGAACGCAGTACTCCCCAGTCTCGAAGCCACGCGCCCTCTTAGGTGGTCGGCGTGCGCCATCACGTTCAGCTCAGTAGATCAGCTCAAGTGTGCGGCTACAGCCGGAGTCCTCCGATGCTTTGTTCCCCAATCATAAGCAACGTGGTGGTCACCAAGACCCTCATCGATGGCGGGGCAGGGCTCAACGTCCTGTCCGTGGAAACATTCAATAACCTCCAAGTGCCCTACAGCCAGCTTCAGCCAACCAAGCCTTTCTTCGGTGTCACCGACGGCTCCACGGTCCCGATTGGGCAGGTGCGCCTCCCTGTCACCTTCAGGGCATGCGACAACTACCGCATCGAGCTCATCGACTTCGACGTCGCTCACATTCGCCTGGCGTCCAACGCCATCCGTGGGTACCCAGCGCTGGCCAAGTTCATGGTCGTAACTCACCACAGCTACAATGTCCTCAAGATGCCAGGAAGCGGCGGAGTCATCACGGTGCCCTGTGAAGAGAAGGACGCGGTGTGTTCCCTGGAACGAGCCTTTCAGGCCGCGTCACTGGAAGACCCGGATCATGGAAGTAGGAGGCCTCCCGAGACCACCCCTAAGAAGAAGAAGACATCATCCGGCCCGACCACTCAGGAGGCAGGCCCCTCTGGGCCCGCGCCTGCCCAGGGGGAACCTCCTTCCATCGCATAGGAAAGCGTGCCCGGCGCCCTCCTTAGGCAGGGCTCGGGGGCTCTCCCTTGGAGGGCCACTGACCTAGCTAGGGTCACGAGGGAGGCGCTTGGGCACCACATGGAGGCGTGTTTCGAAGCACGTTTCCCTCAAGAAGGATCAAGGCAAGGAGATCCAGACCCTCAGGAGTTCTTCAGCGAGGCCATTCAGGAGCTACAGGAGTCAAGAGTCATGAAAGGCGGCCGCCGCCTACCAGCAGTGGCTCCCCATCTAGGCGAGGATGGTGGGATGCACGTCTGCTTCGACATACCAGGGCTCAACCGAGTCGCCTCTCTGGAGCGCCTCTGGCCCTCGCGAGTGGGGCGCTGCAGAGGCCCACCCCAGAGCTACGTTCGCATGACTTACGGCTTGCCGAACACGGCTGACACATACCAGCGCCTCATGAGGGGCATCACGGGGGCACGAGAGGCGAGGCGTTCCGCAGCCCTGGCAGGGATGGAGATGGCTCGTGAGGATTGGCTCCCGCAGCCCACCGAGCCTGCTACATCAACGCTCCTTCGTCCTCAACATCATCAGGTGACATCCTTTGAGTTTTATTTCCAACTGGGAGCACCCCCCAGGGCTGCATTATTCCCAAGCCGCGTGGGTCCGTCCCTGCGGCGTGTATCCCTTTTTTGTTCCATGTTGTTAGCTTACCTTGTTGGGGGCGCCCCTCGGGCTGCATGATCCCTAAGCCGCTCGGGCCAGGCCCAGCGGCATGTATCCCATTTGCGTTTATTTCCGATTATGCGTTAGACCCACCATGCTTGATTATTTGATGCTGGTCCACGGCACCTCTTCTTCTCCATGCCGACCACTTGCACGTTAAAGGGGGGGGGGTACCTGAGCATCGCGACTTAGGGCTCTTACTAGCTCTCCAGCCCTCACCCTCTAGCCTTGTCCATGGCATCGAGACCTGGCATACCAACGACAGCTAAGACCAGCTCGAGGGCCGGGACCCGAGGACGTAGAGTGCCGACATCTAACCAAATTTGCAGGGACACATCACAAGATAAGGCCCAATGCCAGGCACAAGCCGCCTAGAGGTAGGGCCCCGTGAGTCCCGCATTGGCTCACGGGTGCCCAGATACACCTCACCAGGCCCTACCGTGCCAGCCACGTGTCAGGGCGGGGCTGTACACGCCTCAGGGGCTCCTCCCGGAGGGGGGCCCCCTCCCACGTACCAGTGGAAGCACCATGCTCCGTGCTGGCTGACGACACTGCCGAGGAGCTGCTATGCCCGTACACATACTGTAGCGCTATGCTCCGCGCTGGTGATAAACAACTGAGGGTGGCCCCCGGGCCGCACCAACCTCAGGGAGCCCAGAGCTCAGTGTCTAGCCTCATCGTAACGCCTTCCCTCGGGAGTGCCGCGCGAGGGGGCTGGGCACGGGGGCTGCGCCTGGGTCACACCCAGATGCACGCCGCCCAGCCAGGTCCCCCTGGGCCTAGTTTGTCACGCGTCTCTCCCCGAGCGGAGCCAAGGTACGAAGGCCGTTTGAGCATCAAGGGGGACTCCTGAGCATCGCGACTCAAGAGCCTAACTGGTCACGTAGCCCCTCACTCCGTGGCCCCGTCCTGGTTTCTGGTCAGGACCAACGCTGGGTAAGACACGCGCGCGGCTGGGCTCTGCAGACGTAGAACGGTAGATCCACCCACATCACACCTCCCTACTTGCTGTTCGTGCACCAAGGGGGCCTCCTGAGCATCGCGACTCAGGAGCCTAACTTGTCACGTGGCCCCTCACTCCTTGGCCCCGTCCTGGTTTCCGGTCGGGACCAACGCTGGGTGAGGCATGCGCGGGGCCGGGCTCTGCCGGCGTAGAACATAAGCAAGTAGGAAGGAAAGGCGCAAATTTCAAGGAATTCAAAAGCAAATACTACGGTCCACACTGTTATCTCAATGCCAAACGCAAGTTTAAACGCCTCCCCGAGGCATGATACATGTGCATGAATTAAAAGCAGGACATGTGCCGCGACGGAGTCACTTGTCGGCGATGGAGCAGCGCGGATTGGGTACGCCTCATGGAGCGGTGGGGTCGGCAGCGCCTTGCTTTGGCTTGATGCTGAAGGCCCGGAACTTCCCCAACAGGGCCTCTGCGCGACCCTTCACGGCGTCGGCAGTGGCAGCGGCACGCTCGCCGCTCACTGGCTCCAGCAGGCCGTCGAGGTCGACACCGGGATCGCAAAGGTAGATGTGGGTGAGGACCCGCGTCATTGCTACAGAAGACAGGACACACGCCTCAGCCTCGGCCGCGGGGCTAAGGCCAAGGGCGACATCTTCAAGAGCGTGAACCAGGAAGGGAAGCAACTTGGCGGGGCCGTCCTCGGCGCCAGCCAGTGGGCTCTCCAGGCTGCTGTCGTAAAGCGTCCTCAGTGAGGAGTGAGCCCTCGCCTCCATATCCACAAAGGCCACGCGGTCCTCGGCAAGAACCAGGGCCTCGTCGTCCAGCTTGGCCTTCCTCGCCCCCAACTCCTGCTCCAGCGCGCCTAGGCGGTCGTGGCGTTTCTTGAGCTTGACCTCCCTCTCCTTTAGAGCCGCCTCGGGAGCCTTCACGCCTTCTTCCTGTTCTTGGCGAAGGCGGACCTCGTTCGCGAGCTGGTCCCGCAAATCTTGCAGTTCGCCCTCCAGCGCCTTGCAACGTCCATGGACGTCGACCACCTCCCCTAGGGCTGCATCACGAGCAGCCTTCACCACAAGGACGGCATGCTTCTCCTTGTCGCATGCCGTCGAGGCCTGGACCAGCGCCGCCCGAATCGAAGCGTCGGAGCGAACCCATCCTGAAGCCAGCTCAAAGCGCCCAGCCACCAAGCAGGGGTCGGCGCCAAGAAGATCCTGACGCAGTCGGTCCAGCTCAGCAACAGCACGATCCAGAATGGCAGAAGGAGTCGGAGAGACAGCAACCGGTGGAGTAGGAGGAGAAGGCGACAGCGCGGCCACAGCATCCTGAGGCGAAGTCTGCCGCACCCCGACAGCTGTAGTGGCGGCGGCAGGCAAGATCACCTCGGGAGCCACTTGGGCCGTGGGGGCTGAGCTCGCCCCAGCCGGCTCAGCCAGGCCTCGCGAGGACGACCAGGCAGGAGAAGCCCGTGCGTCGCGGTCACCCTCCTTCGCGGGCAGAAGCGCTGCCATGGATGGACCCTCGGGAGCCCCCTTCGGCTTCTTTGCTGCGGGCGTCAGCCTATCCAAGAAATGCGGACGTCAAGCCTCAGAAGCAAATCAAGAAATAAAGACAAGAATCGAATGCTTACGGGTTGTCGCCAGTGAGCTCAAGCGGCCTCCGGCCAAATTTGAAGCCTGAAAGCCGGCTGGAAGGGTCAACCTCGGGAAGCTTGGAGGCGGAAGGTGCATCTACGGTCCACCCCGGGGCCGGGGCAGACCCGCGGGATATCAGCCCGGTCCTGTCCTTCTTAGGGATCGGGGGTGAGCTCCCGCCGTCCTGCTCGTCGTTGTTCTCGCCGTCGTCTTCGTCATCATCCTCGTCGTCATCGCTCGGAGAGAGGCGGAGAACGCGGGACCTGCGCCGGGGGAGGGGAGCCCTCGACTCTCCGTCAATCGCCTCGGAGTCAGGCCCTTTTCCCCGCTCCCCTCCTTCCTCCTCTTCGCTGGAGTCGTCGGAGGGCACGTCCACCGGTTCCTCGGGAGTTTCCACGGGCACGGGCCCATCCCCGTTGAAGACGGGCATGGACTCCACTACCTGCTCCTAGTCGTCGCGGAGGAACAAGGGCGTAGGAGCGCCCGCCAACCTCGCCACATCGCCCCCGACCAGAGATTGGAGGACCGCAGCCAGATCTCCGTCGGCTAAGGCCGCGGGGCTCGGACGGGGCCTCCACATCGGAAGTGAGTACTGCCGAAGCAGAGCCAGCTGGTGCTCCAGGAATTCCCTCAGCAGTGACGCGCCGGTCAGCTTCGCCGCCGCTGTATTGGCCGGCCTCAGATCCGCGTCCATCTTCTCCAACATTAGCTTCGCGCGGGAGTCCGTGAGCTCCGCTCGACCCCAATCGCTGGAGCTCGTGGGCTGCTCCATGGGCAAGATCAGCCGAGGGTGGATGCGCCCAGCATCCTCCAGGACCCACTTGCTCCTGAAGCCCTCAATCCTTTTCCCGGGGTTCGAAATGGCAATGGCGCCACCGTACGCGATGAAGCTCACGCACGTGGAAGCACTACCACGAGAGGTCCGGAGGTAGAAGTAGTGGCGCAGCAAGGCCACTGAGGGCTGCACCCCTACGTGAGCCTTGCAGTAATAGGCGAAGATTGCCAGGAGAAGGACGGAGTTGGGGTGGAGATGCAGGGCTTGTAGCTTATAGTGGCGGAGGATAGAGAAGAAGAACTCTGAGAAGGGAGGCACCAGGCCAGCAGCAATGGCACTCACGAAGAGTGGATAGAAGGTGCTCCCTTGACCCTCAGGGGTGGCGGAGCCGGCTTTAAACACCTTCGCCCCGTTGATGCCCCGCGCCTTTGCCATCCGGCGCAACCGGGCAAGGCTCGCCTCCGACACATTCGGCGGGTCCAGGGCAGACAACTACCAAGCTACGGCAGGGGGCTGACGAGGCGCCATGGCTTCCTAGGTCACACGGTCGAAGTGGATCTGGAAATTTTGGAGGAAGGAGAGGCGCAGGAAAGGGGATCTGAGCAGCAACCGGGGAAAGCAAGAAGCAAAGCCTAGGTGGATGTCGCTCCTTTATCAACTCGCGTGGTTGCTAGGGCGCCCACATCCAATCAACCGCCACGCGGCGCCCAATGCCGCAGGCTGTTAGGGCCCATGGCGCTTCGCTCTTGCCCTTCCGCCTCCCTGCACGGCCAAGTCCGGCCGCGCCTTGGGCCCGGGGGCTACTGTCGGCGTTCTGGGAACGGGGGTCCCCAGACTTGCCTGCCTGCGTCCTGCGGCGTGGCTCAAAGGGGGGGCCCAGTGTGGCCCATCTTCACCAACACAAACCCAAGACCCTCGCGAGGGGCCAAGCCTCGCGGGGCGGACGACGCGGAGTTTCCTCAGGCGCGGCCTCATCAGGCTGGCTCACGAGGAGGCGGAGAAATCAAGGCGGGGTACCTCACAAGGTGCCCGTGACGCAAGCCATGACGACCGGGGGCGCCAGGCGGGTGCCAGCCCGCGCAGTGTCCTCCCTTCCTCTTTGGTGCAAATGGGGCAAGCGCAGCTGCGGAGTACCGAGGCATCAGGCAAAGGTTGCCATTTCGGTGCAACGAGACCAAGACCAGGAGGACTACGAGATGGATGTCACCGTGGAGCCCAAGACGGCGTCATCACCAGAGCTTTGCACAGGAGAAGACTACTTTTGTCAGGATAGCTGATACTAGCTGTCCCCCTTCAAATTAGCCCGCCATTGTTGGCTCCCTTCCCGCTCGATATTTGGGAAGAGGACCAGGGCCTCTATAAATAGGACCAGCCACCCACAGAGCAAAGAGAGCTGGGGGGTTGGAAGAAAAGAGAGGGATCGAAGGATAGAGAAGATCAGGTAGAGAGAGAGAAAAGGGTGACTGAGCTCCTCCCAGCAGTTCATCGCCCCAGCCAAGAACAGACCCTCGCGAGGTTGTTCTTCCTTGTATTGTTCATCATCATCAGCCCGAGAGGCAATCCACCACACCACACACTGGAGTAGGGTATTACACCACAACGGTGGCCCGAACCAGTATAAACCCTGTGTCTCTTGTGTTGTTCCTTCCATAGTTTAGATCTTAGCAAGGCGGAGGGGTGCAGGTAGGTAGGAGGCGAAATCTCCGCGCGCACCCCAGTGTTTGAACCTCAAGGGTCTGCCGGAACCCGAAATCCGACATCATGATCATACTTAACCTTCCAGAAGTCAGATTTGGCCTGTAAATAAATAAACATGTTGAAGGGTCATGCAAGTATTTAGACTACTGAGGAAAACACAAAAAGAGAGAAGTCAAGGGTTATCACCTCTACGGCCGGGTTGAGTTTGCAAAAGGGGTTTAACCCAACCTTACTGCAGTCCTCGTATTTGCCATTCACGAGGATGGTTGACATTGCAACAACATCTTCTTCATTCAATTGAACAGAGCTATAACGCAGAGAGTCATTTGGGCCTCCGCCATACTTATACATTAACTTGGACCGGTGGCTTAGAGGGATGACCCGCAATGCGACCCAGCAACGGGTCAGGTCAACTCCAGTTAAGCCGTTCCCCAACAAAGCTTGAATCCTCTTAATAGATGGAATAAGCTTCTTGCGCTCAGCAATGGTAAGCTTGTCAGGGAGCACAAACTTGGAATCCAGATG
Organism: Triticum dicoccoides; assembly: GCF_002162155.2. NCBI lineage: Eukaryota > Viridiplantae > Streptophyta > Magnoliopsida > Poales > Poaceae > Triticum > Triticum dicoccoides. The sequence continues at coordinate 677,603,491 of NC_041384.1, read as the reverse complement.
CTCCGTGCGATAACCCGGCAGTGTTTTTTCATTAGCCGGTGACGTGTCTTGGTAGTAGAATCAGGTCTGATTCCAATCTTTAGGATGGCTCGGTAAGACTATTAAGGGAAAGATGGCGCCCTGCCGGCTTTGAATTGAGATTCCACCAAGCTCCAAACTAAGGCTGTTGGTGCATTCTGTCGAAGTAAATGACCACGGGTAGCCTAGCCGGCTCCCCCTGGCCCTTCTGAAAAAATTACGAGCCAATCTGGCCCTCAAGAATCCAAGACATGGGGCCACCTTCCGCTTGCCGGCTGTCTCCCAGGCCGACTACCGGAAGGCGGCCCGGCTTTACCCCTCATGAAGAAAGCAGTGGGAGGGCCGGCTCCAAGAAGCCGGCCGCGAGAAGCCGACTCCCACAAAGCGGTCAAGATCGTACCCTCGAAGTCTGCATCCACATAACGGCGATGTGGCGGGGCGTGGCTACAGTAAAGCGTGCCACCCTCGAATCCCGGAGCATGCCTGGCACAGTGCGTCGTACGGGGTGGCCATGACCCGTCCGGCGCGGCACTGTTGCCATGTTGACCCTGATGCCACCCACGATGGGCTGTCAGCGCGGCCCATGGGCGGTGGGCCCCTTTGGGCAGAGAGACACCTGAAGGCGGCCAGGCCTCCCCCAGCCGGCCCAAGACAGGGCCGGCTCCCCACAGCCGGCTTGCTTCCTCCCTCGAAGGAGACGCCCCATTAAAGAGACAAGACGAGGTGAGGCTACAGCGATCACCCGCCGGGCGGCGGCACTGTAGCCACGCTTACCTCGGCAAAGCCCTCGTCACCAGGTTTGAGGCAACAGTAACCAGCCACGACAAGGCCCTTGATAGTGGGGCCTGCCTATCGACCAAGAAGCCGGCAGCCGGCGGGACCCACCAGCCGACGGGCCCCAGTAGCCGGCGCAGAAGCCGGCGAGCGTAGACACAGACGGCTAGGGCCCACGCCCAGCCGGATTACCATTGTACCCCCGGGGGTGGGCCTATATAAACCCCCCGGGGCACCCATGCAAAGGTTGATCTGAGCTAGTTTTAGACACCACATAGAGAGGAGAGGAGAGCTAGTCGTGCCCTTCTTCTTCTCGCCAAACAGCTCAAGGAGCATCTTGGAGCCACTCGTTCATCTAGTGATCATGCGGAGACCCCGCAGAGCAGCAGTAGGGGTGTTATCTCCACGGAGAGCCTCGAAGCTGGGTAAGATTCGCCGGCGTGCATGCCTTCGCCTCATCCCGCTTCCAGGCACCGGCGACGTCTTACTGGCTCCCACAATGATAAGCCACCCGTTGGCATATGTCGCACCTACCACCCGACATTTGGTGCCCACCATGGGGCCAGGTGCACCGTCGTCCGAAGACCTGTTCTGGACGGGAACCCTCTTCCTCCCCGGCGAGCGTAGCCAGCCCGGAACGCCTGATGGCGCTTGCCACGACGCGCTGCAAGGCGTCACCAACGTCTGCGTAGCGAGCGGCCTCACCGATCTCCTTGACGAGACCCTCATCTCCGACGAGCCTGCCTCTGATGCAGGCACCGACCACCTCGTCAACCTCCTCGGCCAGCTCCACGTCTCCGGCGAGCCTGCTGTGACCTTGGAGTTTGTTGGCTCCACCGATCCGATGCCTATCGACTCCGACACGGCCTCGCTCGACGCTTTCCCCACCGACGTCGCGATCTACAACGACCCGCTTCCCGGGGCCAATGGCTGGGACGGTGCCACCACCGAGGTGATGGTCATCGGCCACGGCGGCAGTTCTGGCGAGAACGCCCTCGATGCCCCGCATGCGGCGGTCCACGACTTGTCCATCCCCTTCTAGGCCGATGTCGATGCCGAAGCACTGGAGGCTCGCCGCCTCGCCCTCCTCGCGGAGGGCCGGAAGTTGGCTTCCATGAGGCGCCTCACTGAGGTGCACCAGCGCGAAGCCGACCGCGCCGCCTTTGGCACGCCGCCCCCAGGCGGGCCAAGCCGAGCCGGCATTGTCAGACAGCGTGGCGCTGCCCTCGCCAACACGCTAGGAGTCGACCGCCCAGTCTACGCCACTCCACTCGAGAACCTGCGCGCCGCCCAGGTGGCCGTAGACGAGCTAGACGGACTGTGGGCCGAAGAACTCCCCCACATGACCAGACGCATCCAGCAACTAATCGATGCAGCCGCGCAGCGGCACGAAGCCGACGCCCGCACGGAAAGACCTCCCCCGTGCCGAGAGCAAGGTGCGACGTCCCGGACGCCAACTGCGGGTAAAACCCGCGCGCGACATGAGAAAGAGCCGGCTGCCAGCCGAAGCCGAACCCGGATCTCCGTTGAGCGAGACGCAGAAGGCCGTCCCTGGGCCGTGGAACGGCCGGGCAACCCGCCTCCGCCTCCGCCTCGTGGGGAGAGATATCCCACCCCACCGCCTGCCATGCATCCAACTCTCAGCGGCCGACTAGGTCGCCGCGAAGGGGTCGGCGAGAATGACGCCCGCCATCGGATCGACCGCCTAGCGCGATCCCTGGCGCTAGAAGAAGAAGATGATGTCGGCCCGCCTTGCTTCGACCCCCGCATCCGCGACGAGCCTTTCCCCAAAGGGTTCTCGCTCCCAAGAGACACGCCCAAGTACAATGGCTCCGTGAAGCCGGAAGATTGGTTGATCGACTACTCCACAGCGGTTTGCATAGCAAACGGCAACAGGCGCGTTGCCGTGAAGTACGTGCCCCTCATGCTGCATGGCACGACGCGGACCTGGCTCAAAAGTCTCAGGCCATACAGCATCAATAGCTGGCTAGACTTCACAGAAGCCTTCGTTCGCAACTTCACCAGCACCTACAAGCGGGCTCCCAAGCCCAGACAGCTCTCCTTGTGCATACAAGGCCTCACCAAATCCACTTGCGACTACCTCACGCGTTAGGTCGAGCTCCGCAACTCTTGTGAAGGGGTGCATGAGGTGCAAGCCATAGAATACTTCACTGCCGGGTGCCGAGAAGGCACCCTCCTCAAGCACAAGCTCCTCTGCGACGAGCCGACTACCCTCGATGAGCTTCTGGTCATAGCGGACAAGTACGCCACCGCCGACTTCTCAATGAAGACTGAACTCCGGGTAGACGCGTCTGGTAAGGTAATCAACCCGGCGCCCAAGATGCCGGCTGGGGACTCCGGCCGACGCCCGTACCAGAACGACCACAAGCGCAACGGCCCCGTGCTGCTCTCCACCAATCGGTAGGTGGCCACAGTCGAAGACGAGCAGCCCGAAGGGAGGCCCGCACCCAAGAAGCAGAGGGGCGGTAGGCCGGCTTGGCAGTCGGCCTTCTCCTACGAGCAAACTCTCGACGCCCCATGCAAGTTCCACAGCGGCGCGAAGCCATCCAACCACACAACCCGGAAGTGCCACTGGCTCACCCGAATCTCCAAAGGCGAAGGGCTCGCGCCACCTCCGCCTGCTGGACCGCCGCCTCCGGCTCCGTAGCTGCCGACCGCTCGGCCAGCAGTCAGAGCTGTGCATGATGAGTTCCCCGACGAGCATGCCGCCTATGTCGTCTTTACAAGCCAGCCCGAAGGCCGGCGCAGCAGACGCCGAGAGCACCAGGAAGTCAACATGGTCGCCACCAACCCCGCCGAGCACATGCACTGGTCTGAAAAGCCTATCAGCTGGAGCCGGGCCGACCAACCAGAGGTGATGCCATCTCCCGGCTCTTATGCGTTGGTTTTGGATGCCACCCTTGCAACGGACAGGCGCGCCGCCCGTTTCCCCCGCGTGCTGATAGACGGCGGGAGCAGCATCAACATCCTGTACCGTGACACCCTGGAGAAGCTGAACGTCAAGACGAAGCAACTCATGCCTACTCGGACTGTGTTCCATGGCATCGCACCTGGCCTGTCCTGCGCCCCCATTGGCAAGATCATGATTGATGTTCTCTTTGGGGACAAGGATCATTTCCACCGGGAAGCGATCTGGTTTGAAGTGGTGGACCTGGAGAGCCCCTACCATGCATTGCTTGGCCGTCCTGCCTTGGTCAGGTTCATGGCTGTTCCCCATTATGCTTACCTCAAGATGAAGATGCCGAGTGCCAAGGGCATCATCACCATAGCCGGCGATTACAAGAAATCTTCCGAGTGCGCAGCAGCTAGCAGCCGGCTGGCCGAGTCCCTTGTGATTGCCGAAGAAAAGAAGATGTTGGACCGAGTCGTGGCCATGGCCAGCAAATAGCCGGCCCTGTCCCCTGATCCCAAGGAGTGTGATGCCCAAGGATCTTTCCAGACGGCCAAGGAGACGAAGAAGATACCTCCTGACCTCGAGCACCCAAAAAGGTTTGCCGTCATCAGGGCAAACCTAAACAGCAAATAGGAAGGCGAGCTCGCCGATTTCCTCCATGAGAATCGAGACATCTTTGCATGGTCCCCTAAGGACATGTCGGGTGTTCCGAAGGAATTCGCCGAGCACAAGCTACACGTACGAGAAGGCGCAAAACCAATCAAACAACCCCTCCGCCGGCTGTCGGAGGAGAAAAGAAGGATTGTAGGAGAAGAGATAGCCTGTCTTCTGGCAGCCGGCTTCATTATGGAGGTTTTCTTTCCAGAGTGACTCGCCAACCCGGTCCTCGTGCTAAAGAAGAACAACAAGTGGCGCATGTGCATAGACTACACGAGCCTCAACAAGGCCTGCCCCAAAGATCCCTTTGCCCTGCCAAGGATTGATCAAGTGATAGACTCCACGGCCGGATGCGAGCTGTTGAGTTTCTTGGATGCTTACTCAGGATACCACCAGATAAAGCTAGATCCGGCTGACCGCCAGAACACCGCCTTCATCACGCCATTCGGAGCTTTCTGCTACCCGACTATGACATTCGGCTTAAGAAATGCAGGTGCCACTTTTCAGCATTGCATGAAGAAGTGCCTCCTCAAGAAGCTCGGCAGAAATGCCCACGTCTACGTAGACGACATTGTGGTGAATATGGAGAAGCGCGACACCTTGCTGGAGGACCTCAAGGAAACATTTGAGAACCTGCGCCGGTTCCAGATCAAGCTCAACCCCGAGAAATGCGTGTTCGGAGTGCCAGCCGGCCAGCTCCTAGGCTTCCTGGTCTCCGAACGCGGCAACAAATGCAACCCAGTAAAGATCAAGGCCATTGAGAGAATGGCGATTCCCACCAAACTTCGAGACGTCCAGAAGTTCACCGGGTGCTTGCCCTCCCTGAACCGCTTCATCAGCCGGCTCGGAGAGAAAGCTCTCCCCCTCTACCGCCTCATGAAGAATACCACTCACTTCGAGTGGAACGACCAAGCCGACCAAGCTTTTCACGAGCTGAAGAAGATGCTGGCCACGCCGCCTGTCCTAGCGGCGCCGACTGAGAAAGAGCCCATGCTCCTCTACATTGCTGCAACCAGCCGGGTGGTCAGCACCGTCATCATAGTCCAGCGCCCAGAAGAGGGCAGAGCCCAGCTAGTCCAGAGGCCGGCGTACTATTTGAGTGAGGTGCTGTCTACCTCGAAGCAGAACTACCCGCACTACCAAAAGATGTGCTATGGCGTGTACTTGGCCGCCAAGAAGCTAAAGCCCTACTTCCAAGAGCACCCCATCACGGTCGCATGCACCGCCCCGCTTGCTGAGATCATAGGCAGCCGGGATGCATCTGGCCGGGTGGCGAAATGGGCCATCGAGCTGGCCCCCTACATGATCTTCTACCAGCCTCGCACCACCATCAAGTCCCAAGCATTGGCCGACTTCCTCATCGACTGGGCTGAGACCCAGTACCTGCCGCCAGCTCCCGACTCCACTCATTGGCGCATGCGCTTCGACGGGTCCAAGATGCGCACCGGCTTGGGAGCCGGCGTCATCCTCACCTCTCCCAAAGGCGACAAGCTCAGATACACGCTGCAAATTCACTTTGCCGCCTCCAACAACGTGGCCGAATACGAGGCGCTCGTACATGGGCTCCGGCTTGCCAAAGAGCTCGGCATACGCCGGATCCTATGTTACGACGACTCGTACTTGGTAGTCCAGCAATCATCCGGCGACTGGGACGCCAAGGACGCAAAATGGCAAGCTACCGCTTCCTCGTTCAGCAGATCAGCGGGTACTTTGAAGGATGTGAGTTCCTCCACGTACCGCAAGCCGACAACGAGCCAGCTGATACCCTGGCTCGAATAGGCTCCACTCGGCAGGCAATACCAACCGGTGTCTCTCTGCAACGCCTCCTCAAGCCGTCTATCAAGCCGTCTCCAAAGTCCGATTCCATCTTCGTGCCGCCTGACCCCGACGTAGCCGGGTCCGGCTCGAAGAACCAAGCAGGTGACCCGGGGACTTCAATAGTCAGCCTGGGGACGTCAGTAGGCGGCTCCGGGACTTCCGTAGTTACGCCCGACTCGGGGACTGCCACACTCGGCTCGGGGACTGCGGTAGTCGGCCCGGGGACTGCACCAACACAACAGGCGGCGGCCGACTCCAGCATTTCACCACCCAGCCCACCCGCCCTAGTCGCAGTAGCCGTGTTGGCAATAGAAGAAGTCGCAGCCCCATCATGGTCGCAGTAGCCGTGTTGGCAATAGGAGCATACACAATCGTCAACAGAGAGCTCGTCAGGCGCAGTGTCACTGGAGTCTTCCAGCGATGCGTCGAGCAAGAGAAGGGCATTGCAATCCTCAGAGACATCCACCAAGGAGAATGCGGCCACCATGCGGCCTCAAGATCACTCATCGCCAAAGCTTTCCTCCATGGGTTCTTTTGGCCGACTGCTTTGGATGACGCCAAGGAGTTAGTTAAACATTGCAAAGGGTGCCAAGTCTTCAGCTCCAAGCAACACATGCTGGCTTCGGCACTCAAGACCATCCCCCTCACTTGGCCCTTCGCCGTTTGGGGACTGGACATGGTGGGCCCATTCAAGACGGCGCGCGGCGGCATGACACATCTGCTTGTCGCCGTGGACAAATTCACCAAAGGGATTGAGGCAAAGCCGATCAAGAAGCTGAATGGGCCGACTGCCGTGACGTTTATCGCAGATATAACAACTCGGTACGGCGTGCCACACATCATCATCACCAACAACAGCATGAATTTCGCCAAGGGAGCATTGGCACGTTTCAGCGCGACGCAGGGCATCCGGTTGGACTTAGCGTCCGTTGCCCACCCACAGTCAAATGGCCAAGTCGAGCGAGCCTATGGCCTCATCCTTTCTGGCATCAAGCCCCGACTGGTCGTACCATTGGAACGTTCGGCTGGCTGTTGGCTCGATGAGCTGCCGACCGTCCTCTGGAGTCTGCGCACTACCCCAAACAAGTCAACCGGCTTCACTCCTTTCTTCCTCGTGTATGGTGCCGAGGTGGTCATCCCAACTGACATCGAGTTCGACTCGCCTCGGGTAACCATGTACACGGAGGCGGAGGCCAAGGAAGCACGAGAAGACAGCGTCGACCTGCTGGAAGAAGGCCGGCTATTAGCCCTCGGCCGGTCCGCCATCTACCAGCAGGTCTTGCGCCGCTACCACAGCCGGAAGGTCAGACCAAGATCTTTCCAAGAAGGCGACCTCGTGCTCCGGCTGATCCAGCGAACAGCCGGCCAGCACAAGCTCTCGGCCCCTTGGGAAGGCCCCTTTGTCATCAGCAGAGCGCTAGGAAATGACTCCTACTACCTGATCAATGCACAGAAGCCGAAGGTACGAAAGAGAGATGACTCCGGCAAGGAGTCGGAACGACCATGGAACGCCAACCTCCTCCGAAGATTTTCCAGTTGAAATGCAGTATGTATCATGCTAACTTTTGTACTAAGTACGAGACAATAGGCCCCCGAGGAGAGCTCGGGCACTGCCATCTTTTATCTATGAATGAAGAGTATCATGCTTATGATCATGTCATTACATTCACTTTTTTCGTCCGGCACCGGGTTCGACTAGTCGGCCCGGGGACTGGCCGCCTTGAGTTATATTAGAAGTCCTACCCGCAGTCAGACAAGTAGTGTGCCGGCACCCAAGCCTTCTCTTGCCAAAAGTCGCAGTTCGAAGAACCGGCTGTCCGGCTGGCAAGAGTTAAAGGCAGGAAAGGACGCCCACACGAAAAACGGCTAGGGACTAACGGGCTAATATAACAAAAGCCGGTTTTTCTCCCACCACCGACCAACTACCAGAGTAGCCGGCCGGCTGGCTTCCATTCACCTTGCTTCAATCTAAGAAAGCTCGAGTACTTGCCTTCCCCCAAAAAAAATATATATAGCCAAGTTCTTCCCTAGCCACAGGCTGCAGAGCAGCTGCCGGTTGGGAAGGCAGCAGCTAGGGGAAGGCGACAAAGGAAACAGCCTAAGGATAAAAAGCATACGCGAATGGAAGCCAAACACACACATGATCATATTTACACAAAAGACCTTCGAAAGGCCAGCATTCAACATAGTTTGAATACACCTCCAGTGGGTGGAACTGCGCAAGTTTAATAAAAATTGTTCAAAGAGAAACAAGCAGGAAAAGCAAGGACAGCAGATTAAGCCAAGGGAATGACTGGCGAGTCGGGCAGGTCGGTAGAGACGGCAGTGCTGGCTGGAGGAGTGGCCGGCTGGCGAACCTCGGCATGATCACCACCTCCCGCAGAGGGCGTGCTAGCACGCGCCTCGTTGCTGGAGGCACGGTCAAGCTGAGGCTGGCTGGCCGCTTCACCGGCCAGCTTGACGTCTTCGCCTTCCTCTCCTTCGTCGTCTTCACCTTCATCGCTGGAAGCGATCTCCTCCGCCGAGTCCTCACCCTTTTCCGGGTCCAGCCCGAACCATTCCTCCGGCTGGGCAATGCCGTCGTCATTTATCTCAGGAGCAAAGACACTAATGTCAGTGCACTCGGCGATCATCGAGGCATGCTGAGCGATAGCCGGCCGCACCTCCTCCATCTCCTCGTCGGCTTCCAGCTGCCAGGTGCGCAGCTGGTCTAGGTTCAGCCCGGGATACCAGGCTCGGACGAACTCCAGCGCCCGCCCAGCTCCACCTAGTCGGCATTCCGACTCGGGGTGCGGGGAATCGCTTCGCCTGGCCAGAGGGTGGCCAACACCTGCGCCCCGGCGCGCTGGAGGCGGCGGAGCATGCGGTGAGCCGGCTGCATCCGGGCTTGGACCGCCAAGAGTTGCTCCTCATGCGTCTGGCTCGCGTCCGGCGCGATTTCAGCCCCCGCCTGCTGGTGCGCCTCGCGGTGGGCCTCGATGGTCTGGGTGGCAATGACGGAGTAGCCGGGGAAGTAGTCTGCACAAAGAACAAAAAATAGCACAAGTCAGAACACAAATCAGGGGGCAAGGGGCAAGTAAGGAGTGAGGAAGGCGGCTTACAATCGATCAGATCCTCAACCCGACCGTAGCCCTCGCTCAGCGCTTGTTTTGCCTCAGCCCAGCCTGCCGCTTCGGTCTCGAACTCAGCTTTGAGGGCGTCCTCGCTGTCCTGCGCCTTTTCAGGGCCACCTTGTGGCTCTCCTCCTGGTCGGCCAACTTCTTGGCTAGGCGGTCACGCTCCAGGACTAAGCCATTGCACTCGGCTTCCTTGGCGCGAAGGGCGGTCTGGGCCCCGCTGAGCTGCTCCCTCAAGTCGGCATTGGCTCCTGCAAGCAAGAAGACAAAGGAAAAATCAATAAGGAAGAAGTCATCAGGGAAGATCCGACCCGACTGCTCAGCAGTCGGCCCGAATCTCGGGGACTACACCCAGTGGGTGCACTGACGCGCCCCCACAGGAGATGAACGAGACAAAGCACACACTTCGGCTGTTGGTCAGGTCCTCGGTTTTCCGGCCCAGCTCCTGAGCCTGGGAGTTGAAGGCAGCAGCGCGGAGGTTATGGTATTCCTGTAAGATCAGACAGGATGCAAGAATAAGATAGCTGTCAGGACCTAGTAAGTTACAAGCCGCCTGCTCAGCAGCCGACTCGGAACTCGGGGACTACACCCAGTGGGTGCGCTGACGCGCCCCCACGGAAGAAATCAAAAAAGCAAAACAACCAAGGCCAGAAGGCTCACCCAGATGATGGCCCGCGTCGTGAGGAACTCTTGGGTATATCGCTGCAGCGAAGCGGCCTGGGCTTGAAGCCGGTTCCGGACCTCCTTGGCCGCCGTGTTCAGCTCGGCCGTCCCCCCGTTGGGTGTCCACTCGGACGTGCTGGCGCTGGCCGCCTCCAGGGCCTCCGTCGTCTGGCTGGCGCCCGCAGCTCTGTGCGGCTCTGGCGCGGAGGTAGCTCCCCCTGCACGCCGGCGAAATGCCGGCTGCACCTCGAGGCCGGCCCCTGCCTCCGGCTCGCCCCCGGCCGGCTGCTCTGGCGCCACGGCTGGTTGGCCGCTTTGGCCCACTCCAGTCGGCGCCGTCTGCGGCGCCTCCTCCACGAAGACCATGTGGTCCTCCCTCCTCTCCATCACCGGCGGGTCTTGGTCGACCTCCTCCGACGGGGGCACGGGGATGTCGGGGGCCACGACGCGGAGGGGAACGACGAGCTGCGGAGGGTGGGTGCGCGAGGCCTCTGCCTCCGTCTCCGCGGCTGCCGCCTCCGCCCGGGCCTTGGCCGCCGCGTCGGCCTGCTCCTTCGCCGCCTGGGCGGTCCTTCGCTCCGCCACCTCCCGCTCCTCCCGCGCCTCCCGTGCGTTCCGCTCCATGGCCTCCATGAGGTTGGCGCGGGGATCCACGCTGCGGGAGCCTAAGGACCCTCCAGTCGGCCCGACTACGGAGCCGCCATTACCTCGCTCAAGGGAAAGCGGTGCCCTGCCTGGCGAGCAAAGAAAGGCTTAGAAGAGCCTCAATCGAAGAGAACAACAAAAAATACAAGACGTTTGACGCTTAAGCCGAGATCGCCTGTGGCTGTTTCACCGCCTTGCAGAAGCGGGCCGCCTTCGCGGCCGCCTCATCCCGCTTGGTCGCCGCCGTGGAACCCTTGGATTTCTTCGGCCGGCTGCCGAAGTAGGTCGACGTGGCCCGGCGTTTCTGCGCGCCGCCACGAGCAGCCGGCGCGGCAGATGGGCCCGCGCCTTGATGATCAAGCACCAGCTGGCGGTGCGAAACGACTTCGACCTCGTCATCGTCTGCCCAGTCCTCGAGGCCGGCCCCAACCTCGCGCCGCCTGCCTCGTCACCTTCCCCCATGACGGCATCTTCCATAGCGGCCGCTCCCAGGTCTGGATCATCGACGTCGTCCACCGTGCGGTCCAGGAGGAGCTGGCGCTCTACCCCTGCGGCCCTGGCCGTCGGCAGAAGAAGAGGGTTCTGCTGAGGACAAACCAATTGATCAGAAGTCGGCCATCATGAGGCCGGCTACAAAAAGGAAGAAAAGAAGAAAAACTTACAGCAGGCGGAGGGTTGGCGCGAGAATACGGCCCCTTGCCGTATCGCCAATCCTTGGCGAGCTTGCAGTTGGAGATGTAGTTCACCATGTAAGACACCTCGACATGAGGCATCTCCCTAGTGCTCAGCCGGCACGGGTCGAAGCGGCCGTTCATCTGACAAATCATGTGAGGCCGGCCTTGGAGCGGAAGTACTCGGCGCTCCACGAAGGCGGCCACCAGGTCGGCTCCGGTCAGGCCCTCCGACTGGATCATCACCCGGAGCCGGGCGATGGCTGCGTTCCCGGCCTGAGACAACGACCTGGCCCGGTAGCTCCACGAGGGTTGCCTCCCAGCCGGCGGGGCGGCTACGTAAGCCGGCAGGTTGACGAAGTCGCCTTGCTGGGCGACGTTCTTCACGTAAAAATAAGACTTCTGCCAGAGCTTCACTGACTGGATTAGCGGGATGGGCGGGAATGGATTGTTCTCGCCCGTCCGCCTCATGGCAATGAAGGCTCCGCAGGGGGCGGGCACGCCCGCGACAACGGTGCCGAGCTTGCACTGGAAGAATTCTCCCTAGAGCTCGAGAGTGGGGAGAACCCCAAGAAAGCCCTCGCACAGGGTGACGAAAGCCGACAGCAGCATCACCGCGTTGGGTGTGAGGTGATGCGGCTGGAGGTGGTAAAACTCAAGAAAAGCGTGAAGGTATCCGCTCGCCGGGAGGCTGAAGCCGTGCAGGCAGTGCGAGCGGAAGATTACCCGCTCGCCCTCCTCCGATGCCGGCGAAATCTCCCTCGCCGGTGCGTGACGAACCCGCACGTAGTTCTCGCCCGGCAGACGCCGCGTCTGGCGGAGGAACTCAACATGGTCCTCGTGGACGTTGGAGCCGTCCCACGAGCTCGACAATGCCATGGGAGCGACGCGGCGAGGAACAAGGCGATGTGACGGCGGAGACACGCACGACCCCGCTACGGCGGGACCGAAGGAACCGAGAGGTCCGACGGCAAAGTGGCGCGGCAATGGGTCACTGCAGCGGCGAAGGGAAGAAGAAGGAAGGTGATAAAGGGTGGATCGAGGGAGAGCGTGCGAGCCTCTGCCGCTCCCTCTCCTCCCCCTACTTATAGACCCGTTCGGTGGAGCCGAGGAGGCGTGGTGTGGGGGAACGTGGGATCAACTGCGCCCACTCCCCCACGTCCCATGATTATTGCGCCCTGATGACGTAACGAAACCGCCGCGGGAAGGCAAGCGGTCCGTTGTGGGCCGCATAAGATCCGTGCTTGGGCCGAGGCCTAGGAGTGGCGGGCCCGGGCCTGCGGCGGCGTCCCGTCGCGCGCGTGCGTTGGCAGGCTTTCCTTGCCACGTCGCTCGCGGGGTGGCGCACCGTCAGCTCGCAGGCCGACCCACGTTCCCGCCTACAAGATACGGAGCTTTCCGAAGACGGCGCGCATAAGCAAAGCCGGCTCCTAAGGATAGGAAGCTGACCAAGCTTCTCGTCCCTTTGTCAGCCTCGAAGCTCGATCAGCTTCGGGGACTACTGTCGGAGTAAATGACCACGGGTAGCCTAGCCGGCTCCCCCTGGCCCTTCTGAAAAAATTACGAGCCGATCCGGCCCTCAAGAATCCAAGACGTGGGGCCGCCTTCCCCTTTCCGGTTGTCTCCCAAGCCGACTATCGGAAGGCGGCCCGGCTTTAGCCCTCATGAAGAAAGCCGCGGGAGGGCCGGCTCCAAGAAGCCGGCCGCGAGAAGCCGACTCCCACAAAGCGATCAAGATCATACCCTCGAAGTCTGCATCGACATAACGGCGATGTGGCGGGGCGTGGCTACAGTAAAGCCTGCCACCCCCGAATCCCGGAGCACGCCTGGCACAGTGCGCCGTACGGGGTGGCCATGACCCGTCCGGCGCGGTACCGTTGCCATGTTGACCCTGATGCCACCCACGACGGGCTGTCAGCGCGGCCCACAGGCAGTGGGCCCCTTCGGGTAGAGAGACACCTGAAGGCGGCCAGGCCTCCCCCAGCCGGCCCAAGATAGGGCCGGCTCCCCACAGCCGGCTTGCTTCCTCCCTCGAAGGAGACGCCCCATTAAAGAGACAAGACGAGGTGAGGCTACAACGATCGCCCGCCGGGCGGCGGCACTATAGCCACGCTTACCTCGGCGAAGCCCTCGTCACCAGGTTTGAGGCAACAGTAACCAGCCACGACAAGGCCCTTGATAGTGGGGCCTGCCTATCGACCAAGAAGCCGGCAGCCGGCGGGACCCACCAGCCGACGGGCCCCAGTAGCCGGCGCAGAAGCCGGCGAGCGTAGACACAGACGGCTAGGGCCCACGCCCAGCCGGATTACCATTGTACCCCCGGGGGGTGGGCCTATATAAACCCCCCGGGGCACCCATGCAAAGGTTGATCTGAGCTAGTTTTAGACACCACATAGAGAGGAGAGGAGAGCTAGCCGTGCCCTTCTTCTTCTTCTCGCCAAACAGCTCAAGGAGCATGTTGTAGCCACTCATTCATCTAGTGATCATGCGGAGACCCCGCAGAGCAGCAGTAGGGGTGTTATCTCCACGGAGAGCCCCGAAGCTGGGTAAGATTCGCCGGCGTGCATGTCTTCGCCTCATCCCGCTTCCAGGCACCGGCAATGATAAGCCACCCATTGGCATATGTCGCACCTACCACCCGACACATTCGTTCTAGCGGTTCAAGTAAAAGTATTCTCTGAAGAGTTCCACAGTTGGTTCTTCTTGAAGATATACCTCACAAAGAACTTGAAAGTTGCAGATGTTGGAGATAGAGTTGGTTCCAATGTCGTGTGGGCGAAGCTTGAAAAAATGTAGAACGTCTCGGAAGAACTTTGAGCCGGGTGGAGAAAATCCCCGGTTCACGTGATCAGTGAAAATGATAACTTCACCATCTTTGGGCTGAGGTCGTTCTTCATCCGGGTGAGGTGCATGATAAGACATACATTTTTCTTTGGAAAAAATCCTATGGTGACAAATTCCTTCAAGGTATCCTCAGTAACTGTGGAAGGGACCCAGTTGCAGACAGTTGGTGCCTTTGACGACATGATGAGCAAAGGACAAGCTGAAAAGAAAGTAATGTGCCGTTTAAATTCAATGGTAAAATTAAAAGTTAAATGATGGTGGTGCAAATGAGTAATGGCGGCTTAAGTAAGGGCTAATGACATATAAAGGAAAAGTGAGCCGGCGTCATAAGCCGCCATGACTAAAGACATTCGAAGGAAACCAAAAAGAAAATTGGCGAAGTGTTGAGACAAATAGATTTCCCAGGCTATTGCTATTATTCTGGATCAAAATGGGTTAGAAAAGAAAAATAAATTTAGACTTAAAGAACGAGCGCGGAGGAGTTCATCAGCTCTAAGAAGGTATCTATGCAAAGGAAAAGGATCAACTAGCATCTAAAATGGGCGTAAAACTACTACCACATAATTTCTACTTTTCTTCTGGATCAAAAGAGGGGCGGAGAAGAAACTGCAAGGAGGTCTGTGATGAACAGCGAAGAACGCCGATGAACTCGTAACCCTAAACAGATCCAAGGGCGCGGAAAGGTAGGAACTTACGAATGCAGAGCTTCTGCGAAGGGTCGCCGTGGTTCTCGGGACGAGCTCAGGGTGATGCAACGGCGGGCGCTGTGGCGACGGAGAAGCTTGAGGGGAAGAGAGGTGGTGAGAAGATGGAAGGAAGAAGAAGAAAGGGGAAAGATCAGCCAAGCCTATTTATAAGGGGATAAGTGAACAGGCAGGCGCGAAATATGAGGAAGACCAAAATAATGATTATCCAGCTAAACGGACGCCTCGATTCTCGGAAGATATTAAAAGATAAAGATCCATTGAAGATGACATCATGGAAGGTTTTCATGTTTTCGGAAGATGACTTCATGGCGGGTTACAGAGTTTTTATAGACAGATGAAAATGGATTTCATCTAAGTGTTGAAGATTGACAAAAAGCAAAGTTCAAGTCAACATGGGGCCTAATTTTGGGGATATAACTACGAGGTATGACCCGCCCAGGAGGGGCCGGGTCAACCCCAATGGCGGGTTACGAAAAGAAGCCCAATAATATTCAAGGTGATAGTTTATTGAGACTTATAGAAGGCCTAAGCCCAGAGGCGGCTTAAGGCCCAATATTGTGAACCGCTATATGTAGAGAAAGACTTGTAAAGAAAGGCATATAAAAGAAGTCACCGAGCCGGACACGTTTTATGAGCCGGCTGGGACTCTATAGGCCGCCAGGCGTCAACCCATGTATATAAGGGGACGACCCGGGGGCGGCTTAGGACAAGAATCAACAGATCGATAGCCAAGCTAGCGGATTTGCTCCTTGGTCATTGAGGGAGTCCTGTATTAGGGGGTGTTCGGATAGCCGAACTATACCTTCCGTCGGACTCCTGGACTATGAAGATACAAGATTGAAGACTCCGTCCCGTGTCCGGAGAGGACTTTCCTTGGCATGGAAGGCAAGCTAGGCGACACGGATGTTCAGATCTCCTACCATTGTAACCGACTTTATGTAACCCTAACCCTCTCAAGTCTCTATATAAACCGGAGGGTTTTAGTCCGTAGGACAACATACACATCAACAATCATACCATAGGCTAGCTTCTAGGGTTTAACCTCTCTGATCTCGTGGTAGATCAACTCTTGTAATACCCATATCATCAATATTAATCAAGCAGGATGTAGGGTTTTACGTCCATCGAGAGGGCCCGAACCTGGGTAAAACTTCTGTGTCCCTTGCCTCCTGTTACCATCCGGCCTCGATGCACAGTTCGGGACCCCCTACCTGAGATCCGCTGGTTTTGACACCGACATTGGTGCTTTCATTGAGAGTTTCTCTGTGCCGTCACTGTCAAGCCCAATGGCTCCTACGATCATCAATGGCGATGCAGTCCAGGGTGAGACCTTCCTCCCCAGACAGATCTTGGTCTTTGGTGGCTTCGCACTGCGGGCCAATTCACTTGGCCATCTAGAGCAGATTTAAAGCTATGCCCCTGGCCTCAAGTCAGATTCAGAAGTTTAAACTACACGGCCGACATCCACGGGGACATGATCTTTGACGAATTCGAACCACTGCCGAGCGCGCCGCACTGTCATGACGAGCACGATCTAGCTCTCCGCCGAACAGCGCCCTGGAGGCCGCACCCGCATCGGCTCCGAACCTTAGTTCGGAGCCTACCGCGCCGATCAAGGATGGGCGGTTGGACGCCACCTCGGGGGCTGTGGTCCTAACGGCGGTTGAGCCGAACACCAGCCCCGTACTCCGAGAGACTCGTGACCCCATGGAGCCGGATTATTCTCCAGCTTCCGAACCCTCCGTGCCCCTGCCGATTGAATCTGATTGGGCGCCGATCATGGAGCTCACGGCCGCGGAAGTCTTTCAGCACTCGCCTTTTGGCGATATCCTGAAGTCACTGAAGTCTCTCTCTTTATCGAGAGAGCCCTGGCCGGACTACGGTCAGCAAGGTTGAGATTCGGACGATGAAGAAATTCAAAGCCCACCCACCACCCACTTGGTAGCCACTGTCAACGATTTAACCGACATGCTCGACTTCACACTACTAGGAAAAGGGCTATAGATGGAAATGACACTAATGGCGCACCAGACATGTGGTGCGCCATTAGTATATACTAATGGCGCACCATGTGTTGGTGCGCCATTAGTGTCCAATAGTATATACTAATGGCGCACCATGTGTTGGTGCGCCATTAGTGTCCAAATACTAATGGCGCACATCTACGGTGCGCCATTAGTAACAATTTTTTTAATTTTTTCAAAACTACTAATGGCGCACTGTGGGAGTGGTGCGCCATTACTAGTTGAACAAGTAATGGCGCACCGCTCCCACGGTGGCGCACCACTCCCACGGTGCGCCATTAGTAAAAATTTAGTAAAATTTTTTTTATTTTTTTCAAAACTACTAATGGCGCACCGTGGGAGTGGTGCGCCATTACTAGTTCAACTAGTAATGGCGCACCACCCCCACGGTGCGCCATTAGTAGTTTTGAAAAAAATTTAATTTTTTTACTAATGGAGTAATGGCGCACCACTCCCACGGTGCGCCATTAGGAACTTGGCCCAAACATTCGCCCGAATGCACCCCCCCCGGTGGACAGCCTTTTCAGTTTCAAAAAAAATAAAAGAAAATGATAGAAATGTCAAAAAACAAAAGAAAATAAGATTCCCATGTGATATGTGGTCTAGTTGTTAGCAAAATTTACAAACATGAATTTTCGACTTATTTGCAAAATCTCTCGAGAATTTGTAAAAATGGGCATAACTTTTGCGTACGAACTCGGATGAAAAAAAAATTATATGAAAAATCATCTACTCAAAAAGTTACATCCGAATCTTCACGATCACCTAGAGCAGACCAGAAGTAGGGATGTGACAACTCACCCCCACTAAAATAAGAATCTCGTCCCGAGATTCAAGCGTAGGGTAAGATGAAGGGGGCGCAAACTTAACCCAATCTTCACGATCCAAGTTGCAATTCATAAGAACATTGATTCGATCACCATCTTTGTCTCGATGTCTTGCTATGAGAACTCCAATCAACATGACAACGAGAGGGAAGGGAAACATCTAGAAGGATCGATCTTCTCGAAGATCGAACAACTCAGGATCAACTCATGGAGTGAGACATAGGAACATCTCGCCAATTAAGACACAAAGTTCACATCATGGTGATGGAAATCAGACGACGAGGATTCAAGTTGGTAGGTAGCAATTCCACGCTTGAGTAAGGTGGTGCAAGGTTTCAAAGTTGTGAGGAGATAATTGTCGTGAACCCATAACAGGGCACCTCGGAGAAGGTGACTCGTTGAACTGTTCCCTTAAGTGGCAAAAAGAATTACTTTTGATCCATAAATCATTGAAACTATTCATACCAGCTTAAGGCAATTTACAATTGATCGTTTAAAATAGCTCGAAGAAATGGCATACTCGGACTAGGATGGATGATGTGGACTACCTTGTTGAAGACAACGCAAGGGATGATTTTGCTTGCACGTGCTCTCAAGAACTTGAGCATTTCCATATTCATCAAGGTTCTACCAACATCCGTGGCAAGGATCCTGGCAACACAACATACTACCATGATGACTAGTGATGGATGATGCAGATACAAAGGAAGATAACACCTTCTCAGATCTTTCCTTAGCGAGGCTAAGGGAACAGAATCTGGACGATCGACCGAGAGACATTTACCACTCCGTTTCTAATGTTCTCCTTGATGTTCTATCGTAATCCATTCATAGATATGGTTTGATATCTAGAACATCAAGTAAAAGGTCGAACTTCAGAAGCTCAACAATCCATAAGGAATAAATACGGAGGCAGATCCTGCGAGATCCTTATGGGGAGGTGACAAACTTCTTCATCCAAGATACTACAATAATAGGCCTTCCAGCTAGGTGTGTTGGCCACGACATCCACGTTACCAGTTAAAGAGAGACCAACATTATAGTACTTGGAGTACGTTCCAACCATCATATCTTCCTGAGATTCAGATCTGGTTGGTGTTAGGATATTCCAGACCCATCCAGTCTAGAAAGAAAATGAGAGTTTGCAACACAATTTGACGAGATGACGTTGCGAGATTCTCGGGGAATGAACTGTGATAGCAAGCTCCAAAACATGAGCCGGTTCTGCTACAAACTTGTGAACACGCTGTCCAAGACGAGCATGACCACGTAGTAGTGTTATAGTAAAACACTATCGAGTTCAGGTGGGGAACCATCATCAAGGATTTCGAAGTCTTTACGCAAGTCCATGGATTAGATCCCAAGCATAGGCTTCTTTGCCTTGAACAAGTCAATCAGTGGCTTGGTGTGCTAGGGAATACATATGGAGTGGAGGTAATTAATCTACCAAACCATAGAATACATTCACACATGCATAACTGACTTGGGATGGTACCAGGGGAAACAAAAACAATCTTTCTCGAACTCACGGCGGCAACTTGCACCAGATGCACATGAATTCTAGGAAGTCACTTCTTCCATCCAAGCATAAGCTTCATGAATGGAACACGAAGGCATTGCTTATAAAGTTTCCAACACTAGGTTGATGTTCCACATGAGTCATGGGGGAGACAAAATGCTGCTGATGGGCTCAACAACAACTCATCGGAATTTCCATATCACTGGACTTCCACCATCATGTGAACACGATGATAGTATTGGTCAGACCAAAAGATGTAATGGTGTATGCTCGAGGGATCAACCACGGGTAAGACAACATTACGAACATCGTTGGTTCTGATTTGACTTGACGATAGCCCATACTCAAGTAAAAGTTTTGACAAGGCAATAGATCCAACAACTGATCACGAGTACCAATTGATGGAGATATCATCTTTCTTCAACACACACACACACACAGAAGATATCCTTTAACATGAACTAAGTCAGACAAGCTTTTATCTTCCAATTCTCCAAGTTATTGTTTAGCTTAACCAACTAGCTCAGGGGTATCCAACACAGATTCTTGGAGAATGGGTGGTTTGGAGGAAAAACCAGCATGACCACGAACTCAGCATAGCGGTCAGGTGACAACCTGGTAATACTTTTGAGAAGATATTCGGAACATCATGAACCAGCGATATGTTACTAAGCTCGAGAACAATCTTGCTTTTCAGAGCAAGACGATATGAATAAACAAGCAAGGGATTGAATAATCCTAACTCATTGATCGAAGAGTGCACCGGAAATAAGGACAAGGTAGCACGATCAATCCTAGTATAGTGTTTCGATAACCAAGACGCTAAGAATGATATTAGTGTCCATTAACTACCGACCAACACTGTTGCTATGAGTATTGATTTCACACATCATGGTTCACTTGCCGGCATTCCGGTTGCGACAACACGGAACCGAGGAATGAAAAATGGTGGCAAGAAGTATCACTGTGTCAAGAATTCTTGAGAGATGGTGCAATTCTCATGACAATCCTGACATAAAGGGGGTAATACTCCAGGGTAGAACAGAGCAAAAGCTGGATGGGCATTTGATCTGCAGAACACAACTACTTTGACTCAATCCTGGATATGGATGAGGTACTGGAGTTTGTTTTTCCTAGTCATTCTGAAATAGGATGGCTTAACGGACCACAAGGATAATAAGCATCGATAACATGGATGCAGAATTACTCCTGACTATCAATTGATAGACGATGGTCGGTATACAAATGAAGAGGGATAACTCAAGAGGACATATATCTTTCTGAGTTGTGGACATATATGGATGAGGTACTGCCACGACGAGCACGATCTAGCTCTGCTGCCGAACAGCACCCTGGAGGCCGCACCCGCATCGGCTCTGACCCTTAGTTCGGAGCCTACCATGCCGATCGAGGATGGGCGGTTGGACGCCACCTCGGGGCATGTGATCCTAACAGCGGTTGAGCCGAACACCAGCCCCGTACTCCGCAAGACTTGTGACCCCATGGAGCCGGATTATTCTACAGCTTCCGAACGCCGATCATGGAGCTCACTGCCGCGGACGTCTTTCAGCACTCGCCTTTCGACGATATCCTGAAGTCACTGAAGTCTCTCTCTTTATCGGGAGAGCCCTGGCCGGACTACGGTCAGCAAGGTTGGGATTCAAATGATGAAGAAATTCAAAGCCCACCCACCACTCACTTGGTAGCCATTGTCGAGGATTTAACCGACATGCTCAACTTCACACTACTAGGAAAAGGGCTATAGATGGAAATGACACTAATGACGCACAAGACATGTGGTGCACCATTAGTATATACTAATGGCGCACCATGTGTTGGTGCGCCATTAGTGTCCAAATACTAATTGCGCACCACATCTACGGTGCGCCATTAGTAACAATTTTTTTTAATTTTTTCTAAACTACTAATGGCGCACCGTGGGAGTGGTGCGCCATTACTAGTTGAACTAGTAATGGCGCACCGCTCCCACGGTGCGTCATTAGTAAAAAAAATAATTTTTTTTCAAAACTACTAATGGCGCACCGTGGGAGTGGTGCGCCATTACTAGTTGAACTAGTAATGGCGCACCACTCCCACGGTGCATCATTAGTAAAAATTTAATTAAAAAATTTAAAATTTTTTCAAAACTACTAATGGCGCATCGTAGAAATGTCAAAAAAATAAAAGAAAATAAGATTCCCATGTGATATGTGGTCTAGTTGTAAGCAAAATTTACAAACATGAATTTTTGACTTTTTGTGCAAAATCTCTCGAGAATTTGTAAAAATGGGCATAACTTTTGCGTATGAACTGGGATGAAAAAGTTTTTTATATGAAAAATCATCTACTCGAAAAGTTACATCCGAATCTTCACGATCACCCAGAGCAGACCAGAAGTAGGGATGTGACAACTCACCCCCACTAAAATAAGAATCTCGTCCCGAGATTCAAGCGTAGGGTAAGATGAAGGGGGACGCAAACTTAACCCAATCTTCACGATCCAAGTTGCACTTCATAAGAACGTTGATTCGATCACCATCTTTATCTCGATGTCTTGCTCTGAGAACTCCAACCAACATGACAACGAGAGGGAAGGGAAAACTCTAGAAGGATCGATCTTCTCGAAGATCGAACAACTCAAGATCAACTCATGGAGTGAGACATAGGAACATCTCTCCAATTGAGACACAAGGTTCACATCAGGGTGATGGAAATCAGACGACGAGGATTCAAGTTGGTAGGTAGCAATTCCACGCTTGAGTAAGGTGGTGCAAGGTTTCAAAGTTGCGAGGAGATAATTGTCATGAACCCATAACAGGGCACCTCAGAGAAGGTGACTCGTTGAACTGTTCCCTTAAGTGGCAAAAAGAATTACTTTTGATCCATAAATCATTGAAACTCTTCATACCATCTTAAGGAAATTTACAATTGATTGTTTAAAATAGCTCGAAGAAATGGCATACTCGGACTAGGATGGATGATGTGGACTACCTTGTTGAAGACAACGCAAGGGATGATTTTGCTTGCACGTGCTCTCAAGAACTTGAGAATTTCCATATTCATCAAGGTTCTACCAACATCCGTGGCAAGGATCCTGGCAACACAACATACTACCATGATGACTAGTGATGGATGATGCGGATACAAAGGAAGATAACACCTTCTCAGATCTTTCCTTAGCGAGGCTAAGGGAACAGAATCTGGACGATCGACCGAGAGACATTTACCACTCCGCTTCTAATGTTCTCCTTGATGTTCTAGCGAAATCCATTCATAGATATGGTTTGATATCTAGAACATAAAGTAAAAGGTCGAACTTCGGAAGCTCAACAATCCGTAAGGAATAAATACGGAGGCAGATCCTGCGAGATCCTTATGGGGAGGTGACCAACTTCTTCAACCAAGATACTACAATAATAGGCCCTCCGGTTAGGTGTGTTGACCACGACATCCACGTTACCGGTTACAGAGAGACCAACATTATAGTTCTTGGAGTACGTTCCAACCATCATATCTTCCTGAGATTCAGATCTGGTTGGTGTTAGGATATTCCAGACCCATCCAGTCTAGAAAGAAAATGAGAGTTTGCAACACAATTTGACGAGATGACGTTGCGAGATTCTCGAGGAATGAACTGCGATAGCAAGCTCCAAAACATGAGCCGGTTCTGCTACAAACTTGTGAACACGCTATCCAAGACGAGCATGACCACGTAGTAGTCTTATAGTAAAACACTATCGAGTTCAGGTGGGCAACCATCATCAAGGATTTCGAAGTCTTTACGCAAGTCCATGGATTAGATCCCAAGCGTAGACTTCTTTGCCTTGAACAAGTCAATCAGTGGCTTGGTGTGCTAGGGAATACATATGGAGTGGAGGTAATTAATATACCAAACCATAGAATACATTCACACATGCATAACTGACTTGGGATGGTACCAGGGGAAACAAAAACAATCTTTCTCGAACTCACGGCGGCAACTTGCACCAGATACACATGAATTTGAGGAAGTCACTTCTTCCATCCAAGCATAAGCTTCATGAACGGAACACGAAGGCATTGCTTATAAAGATTCCAACACTAGGTTGATGTTCAACATGAATCATGGGGGAGACAAAATGCTGCTGATGGGCTCAACAACAACTCATCGGAATTTCCATATCACTGGACTTCCACCATCATGTGAACACGATGATAGTATTGGTCAGACCAAAAGATGTAATGGTGTATGCTCGAGGGATCAACCACGGGTAAGACAACATTACGAACATCGTTGGTTCTGATTTGACTTGACGATGGCCCATACTCAAGTCAAAGTTTTGACAAGGCAATAGATCCAACAACTGAACACGAGGACCAATTGATGGAGATATCATCTTTCTTCAACACACACACACAGAAGATATCCCTTAACATGAACTAAGTCAAATAAGCTTTTATCTTCCAATTCTCCAAGTTATTGTTTATCTTAACCAACTAGCTCGGGGGTATCCAACACAGATTCTTGGGGAATGGGTGGTTTGGAGGAAAAACCAGCATGACCACGAACTCAACATAGCGGTCAGGTGACAACCTGGTAATACTTCCGAGAAGATATTCGGAACATCATGAACCAGCGATATGTTACTAAGCTCGAGAACAATCTTGCTTTTCAGAGCAAGACGATATGAATAAATAAGCAAGGGATTGAATAATCCTAACTCATTGATCGAAGAGTGCACCGGAAATAAGGACAAGGTAGCACGATCAATCCTAGAATAGTGTTTCGATAACCAACACGCTAAGAATGATATTAGTGTCCATTAACTACCGAGCAACACGGTTGCTAGGAGTATTGATTTCACACATCATGGTTCACTTGCCGGCATTCCGGTTGCGACAACACAGAACCGAGGAATGAAAAATGATGGCAAGAAGTATCACTGCGTCAAGAATTCTTGAGAGATGGTGCAATTCTCATGACAATCCTGACATGAAGGGGGTAATACTCCAGGGTAGAACAGAGCAAAAGCTGGATGGGCATTTAATCTGCAGAACACAACTACTTTGACTCAATCCTGGATATGGATGAGGTACTGGAGTTTGTTTTTCCTAGTCATTCTGAAATAGGATGGCTTAATGGACCACAAGGATAATAAGCATCGATAACATGTATGCACAATTACTCCTGACTATCAATTGATAGACGATGGTCGGAATACAAATGAAGAGGGACAACTCAAGAGGACATATATCTTTCTGAATTGTGGACATATATGGATGAGGTACTGTCACGACGAGCATGATCTAGCTCTGCCGCCGAATAGCGCCCTGGAGGCCGCACCCGCATCGGCTCCGACCCTTAGTTCGGAGCCTACCGCGCCGATCGAGGATGGGCGGTTGGATGCCACCTCGGGGGCTGTCATCCTAACGGCGGTTGAGCCTAACACTAGCCACTTACTCCGCAAGACTCGTGACCCCATGGACCCGGATTATTCTCCAGCTTCTGAACCCTCCGTGCCCCTGCTGATCAAATCCGATTGGGCGCCGATCATGGAGCTCACGGCCGCGGACGTCTTTCAGCACTCGCCTTTCGGCGATATCCTGAAGTCACTGAAGTCTCTCTGTTTATCGGGAGAGGCCTGGCCGGACTACGGTCAGCAAGGATGGGATTCGGATGATGAAGAAATTCAAAGCCCACCCACCACCCACTTGGTAGCCACTGTCGACGATTTAACCGACATGCTCGACTTCACACTACTAGGAAAAGGGCTATAGATGGAAATGACACTAATGGCGCACCAGACATGTGGTGCGCCATTAGTATATACTAATCGCGCACCATGTGTTGGTGCGCCATTAGTGTCCAAATACTAATGGCGCACCACATCTACGGTGCGCCATTAGTAACAATTTTTTTTTAATTTTTTCAAAACTACTAATGGCGCACCGTGGGAGCGGTGCGCCATTACTAGTTGAACTAGTAATGGAGCACCGCTCCCA